>NW_026688371.1:0-75841 GCF_030445035.2 Dasypus novemcinctus | reverse complement strand
AGGGGGCTGTGGGCAGAGGAGGGGCCATGGGGGGAAGAGGGATGGGGAGGAAAGGGACTGAGGAGGGGGAGGAAAGAAACGGAGGAGGGGGAGGGGCCATGGGGGAGGGACCAAGGAGGGAAGGAGGGACTGTGGGGGGAGGGACCCTGGGGCAAAGGATGGGGGAGGAGGGACAGTGGGGGCGTAAATTGTAAAGAGGAGGAGGAAACGTGTTGGGGGGTAGTGGGGGGTGGGAAGGGACCAAGACTGGGGACAGGTCAGTTTGGGGGGAGGAGGAACCGTGGAGGTAGGGGTACTGGGGGAGGAGGGGCCATGCGGGGAAGGAGGGACCATGCGGAGGAGGGACGGTGGCAGGAAGGGACTATGGAGGGCAGAGAGCCCTTGAGGGGAGGAACAGTGGGGGGGAGGGACCATGGGGGCAGAGGCCCCTGGGTAGGAATAGTGGGGTGGAGGGACCATGGGGGTAGGGAAAGTAGGGGGGGTAGGGAAAGTGGGGAAGGAGGGTCCGTGGGGGGAGTGTGGGCTCCCCCCCCCCAGGCCCACCGCGCTGGGCCTGGACCACCGAAAGGCCACCGCCCGGCCCGCGCCGCCCGCGGAAGCAGCCCTCACAGGGCCTGCCCTGCCTGGTCCCCACCGGCCCCGAAGGACCCCGCCCCCCCGCAGGCGAGGCAGGACCTCCGTGGGCGCGGGACGGGCGCCGCTCACGCGACAAGGGGGTTCGCTCACCCTCGTCTGCGCCTACGGGCCCCGCCTGCGCCCGCCCGACGCCACGTGGGTCCCAGACTTACCGCTGCGCGGGCGGGACACGGGGTTCCCAAGGGCGGGCGAGCGCTCCCCGCAGCGCCCCGTGCGCCCCGACACCGCGTCCCTCCTGCCCTGGGGCTCGCAGGGGTGCCGCGGGAGCGCGCAGCAGGTGCGCGGGGCGCGCGCCCAACCGCCGCCAGCTGTTAAAGGGGCCGCCGCGCGGGGGCAGGGCGGGACTTGAGGGCCTGAGAGCCCGAGGGCCAATCAGGTCTGGACCGGTTCCCCGACTCCGCCCCCGAAGGGGCGTGACCACCTCCCTGACGGACAGCGCGCAGCAGCCAATCGACGCGCGGTCCGGCTGGCGCTAAGGAGGGCGATCTCCCCCTACGGCGTGAGGGCGGCTCCTGACTGGTGAGCAGGGGATCCCCGCAAGTGGGGGTGTCCCCACCCACAGTGCACCAGAGGCGGCCTGGGCCCGGGTGTGGGTCACCGAGGCCGGCTGCTTGGAGCTGCTGGAAGCACGGTGTGAGGGGCCTCTGGCCCGGCGCAGCCGAGCCCGGCCCCGAGCGAGGCTGTCGTCCCTGCTCCTTTCTCCCGGAGCTGGGGGCTGGCTCCTCTGAGGAGCCTGAGGAGTGCTGGCCCCTGGCCTGCGTTCTGGGGAGAATTTATTTCCCAAATTTATTTTATTCGTACATGTTAATAAATCATACAATACATCCAAAGAATACAAGCAACGGTATTTGGTATATCGGAGTTGTGCGGGCATCACTTCATCATTAGGAGTGCATTATCATTATTTCAATAATAAGAATAAGCAAAAAACAGACTTCTTCATCCCTCACTCTCTCTGTTCCCCTGCCTTACAGAGCTGCTATTTCTGGCCATTCTAGCACAATTATTTATTTATTTAGTCGTTTTATTCAGACATGTTCACATACCATAACATCTAAAGTGCATAGTCAGTGGCTTTTAGTATAATTCCAATGTTGTGCATACATCATCACAAAACCTTTTAGAATTATTTCATTACTCCACACCCCTTAGCATGCCTTCCCTAGCCATCCATAACCACTAATCAAAGGTCATCTTTATAAATTGAATTATATTTACATTTTATATCAATGGAATCATGAAGTATCTTTTTAATTTTATTTTGTACATTTAATAATTGAAACTATAAACAATAGTTAATTAAAAGAAAACAGTTGAATAAAAGCATACATTTCTCAAATGTACTGAATACACATAAATTTTTTTCAAATCATATAATATGTTACACAATGTATTTGGTTCATAGTAATGCAATCATACAGTATTTGTCCTTTTGTGTCTGGCATGCTACACTCAACATGTCCTCCAGGTTCCTCCATGCTGTCAAATATTTTATAACTTAATTTCTCCTTGCAGCTGCATAATATTCCATCGTGTGTATATACCACAGTTTCCTTATCCATTCATGGGTAGGTAGATACTGGGTTTGTTTCCAACTTTTGGCAAGTTTGGATAATGCCTCTATGTACATAGGTGTGCAGATGTCTGTTCACATCACTGCCCGCAGTCCTTCTTGGTACTTTCTTTAAGCATGCACATACCCGCTGTATTAGTCAGCCAAAGAGGTGAATTACTGGGGCTTCTCCTGGCTTCCAGAGGAAATCTCGTTCTGAATGGGAGTTTCTAGCCAGGGTCTTCCAGCAGCCATTTTGGGGGCACCGAAGGACACGTGTTTAATGGTGGCGGCTTTCTGCCAGGTTCCAGATCCGCTATCAATTCCCTGTTTCACTAGACTGCCTCAGATTGCCACATGTGCAGCCTTAAAGCCAAGGAGCCATAAGCCATACTGAAGCCATGACTCAGAGGGAACCAACTGTGTTTCAGAAGCAGTGCTGCTTAGCATAGATTTTGGATAAAGAGTGTTACATGGTAAAATGACTATGTGAACAGAGAAGAAAGGAGAAAAAGTTTTGACCTACTTCCCCATATTCATTGTCACATGACAGAACACAGCCGTGTTCAGTATATCATAGCAGTGTTTTCAGACTAAGTTCAGGTCATCTTCAACATTATTCAATTATTCTATGTTAGTGAGATTTCCCTAATTCCACAGAAATCTGAAACATTTTTTATGCACAGGGACTATTTTTATAATTTTTTTTTAGTTTTTAAAGAAGCTTTAGATTACATAAATGTTACATAAAAATATAAGAAATTCCAATATGCCCCACTCTGTTCACCTCCCATATTTTCCCACATTAACAGCATCCTTCACTAGTGTGGTACATTTGTTAAACTTGATGAACCCATACTGAAGAATTGCTGCTAACCATGCACTAAAGTTTACAACATAGGTTACACTTTGTCCTGCATAATTTTGTAGATTATGACAAAATATACAATGGCCTGTATTCATCACTGCAATGCCATGTAGGACAATACCGATGTCCCCAAAATGCCCCCAAATTCCACCTATTCTTCCCTCTCCCCTCTTCAGAACCTTTGGTGGCCACTGCCTTTACATGAATGAAAAGAGCTCTTCAATTGCTAGAATAATAAGTCTTAGTAGAATAATAATGAGTCAATTTTAGTCCATTGTTCATTCAATACCAATTAAAATTCCAACAGCCTACTTTACAGAACTAGAAAAGGCAATTACCTAATTCAATTGGAAGGGAAAGTGTATGTGAGAAACCAAAAGCATTCTAAAGAAGAAGAGAGACAGGGAGGAATTACTCTGCCTGACCTTGAAACATTACAAAGCTACAGTTGTCAAACAGCATGATACTGGCATACAGGTAGACACATCAATCAGTGGAATAGAATTGAAAGTCCAGAAATAAGCCATCATCTCTATGGCCAAATGGTTTTTGACAAACCTACCAAATCCATGTTAATGAAACAAAACAGTCTCAGCAACAAATAGTGCTGGGAGAACTGGAAATCTATAACCAAAGGAATGAAAGAGGACCCCTATCTTACTCCCTATACAAGAATCAACTCAAAATGGATTAAAGACCTAAATATAAAAGACAGGACAATAAGACTACTAGAAGAAAATGTAAAGAAACATCTTCAAGACCTAGTGATCAGTGGTGGTTTCTTGGACCTTACATCCAAAGCACACACAACAAAAGAAATCATAGATAAATAGGACCTCCTCAACATTAAACACTTTTGCACCTCAAAGAACTTTGTCAAAAGGCTGAAAAGGCAGCCAACTTAATGGGAGAAAATATTTGGAAATCATTTGTCTGATAAGGGTTTAATCTCCAGGATATATAGAGATGTTACAACTCAACAATAAAAAGACAAATGACCCAATTAAAAAGTGGGCAAAAGATTTGAATTGACATGTGTCCAAAGAAGAAATACAAATGGCAAAAAAAAAAACACATGAGAAAATGCTCAACATCACTAATAATTAGGAAAATGCAAATCAAAACTACAATAAGGTATCATTTCACACCTATCAGAATGACCAGTATTAAAAAGACAGAGAACTAAAGTCATGGAGAAGATGTGGAGAGATAGGAAAACTTATTCATCAGTGGGAATACAAAGTGGTACAGTCACTGTGGAGGACTGCTTGGCAGTTCCTAAAGAAGTTGAATATAGGGAAGCAGACTTGGCCCAATGGATCCACCTACAACATGGGAGGTCAGCGGTTCAAACCCTGGGCCTCCTTGATCTATGTGGAGCTGGCCCACGTGCAGTGCTGATACATGCAAGGAGTGTCCTGCCATGCAGGGGTGCCCCCCCCGCATAAGGGAGCCCCATGCACAAGGAGTGCACCCTATGTGCAAGGAGTGCACCCCATAAGGAGAGTCACCCAGCATGAAAGAAAGTACAGCCTGCTCAGAAATGGCACCACACACACATGGAGAACTGATGCAGCAAGATGACACAACAAAAAGAGACACAGATTCCCATGCCACTGACAACAACAGAAGCTGACAAAGAAGAACATGCAACAAATAGACACAGAGAACAGACAACTCGGGGGGGAAGGGGAGAGAAACAAATTTTAAAAAAAGAAAACATCAAATGGACTATTATTCCATCATAAAAAGAAAAAGAAGTCCTGATTCATGTGACAGCAGAGAGAACCTTGAAGACAGCTTGTTGAGAGAATTAAGCCAGAAACAGGTGGACAAATCTTATATGATCTCACTAATATGAAATAATTAGAATAAGGGAACACAGAATGGGGAATCCTTTATTTTATTCATGATGGTTCTATAAACCCACAACTTGTGAAAAATTCAGGATCTATCAATTACTGAATTCCTAAATAACTTCCAGTTTTAGGTATCTGTAATAAAGGCACAGCACTTTCTGGTATCAAATATGCCAAGGCTGATACTATAAATACTTCAAAGTTGGTTGTTTTAAGGATTGGAAACTTATTGCCTCAGGTTTGGAAGCTAGAATTCCAAAATAAAGATCTCAACAGAACACACCTTCTCCCTGACATTGCAATATTCTGCTGCTGCTTGCTGTGGACGTGGGGTTCCTTATCTGTAATCTCTGCCTCTATCACATGGTTCCACCTTTTCTCTTTTGTGACTACTGGCTTCCCTGATTTGGGGCTTTTACTGATTTTGTGTCTCTGAGTTTCCTTTGCTTGTAAGGACTCCAGTCTTATGGCTTAGGGGCCAGCCTGACTCCATTTTGCCACATCTAAAGAGGAATCTTCAAATGAATTGTGATGAATACCTACCTTAACCTTTAAAAAAAAAAGTGCCCTTATGTTCCAACTCACTGGTAGGCCATCAACAGCTTATGTGAGTGCACAAATGAACAATCCTTGGGAATAATGTAATGCACCAGCACCTTTTAAATAAAGGTCTCAGAATTTTGTAGCTTGCAGAATCACAGACTGTTTTATCTCTTTCCTGGGTAAAAGGCTTGTTCTGCTGGTGACTGGAGAGTAGTTTTGAAGGACTCTAAGGAAAGACAAAAGGGCAGGTGTAAAATTTTAAACTGACCCTTTACAACAAGCTGGAATTCTCTCAGCTATGTATTGGTTTGGTAGTAAGGTGTTGCTGTTAGCAAAAAGAATGGGGATGAGGGGCCCAGGTGGACCACACATCCTTCAGTAAACTTGCTTTGTTTAGCCAGTGGCCTTTTAAAGGTAAATTGAACCTGGCACTGGCAAAGTTGAACCAAACTATCATGCAAAATATTGTACAAACAAATGTTATCATCTTATTGCTGGGAGTGTGTCACCTAAGGTCAGGGATGGAAGCCAGTGGTTTTATTCTTGCCTTTTGGAAGGTACTGTTTTTTTTTTTGTTTTTTTTTTTTATTGACTTTGTAATAATATTACATCAAAAATATATATGTGAGGTCCCATTCAACCCCACCCCCCCACCCCACCTCTCCCCCCCCCCCCCCCAGCAACACTCGTTCCCATCATCATGACACATCCATTGGATTTGGTAAGTACATCTTTGGGCACCTCTGCACCTCATAGTCAATGGTCCACATCATGGCCCATACTCTCCTCCATTCCATCCAGTGGGCCCTGTGAGGATTTACAATGTCCGGTGATTGCCTCTGAAGCACCATCCAGGGCAGCTCCATGTCCCAAAGACACCTCCACCTCTCATCTCTTCCTGCCTTTCCCCATACCCATCGTCCACCATGTCCACTTTTCTCAATCCAATACCACCTCTTCTATGTGGACATTGGATTGGTTGTGTCCATTGCACCTCTATGTCAAGAGGAGGCTCAAATTCCACATGTATGCTAGATGCAATCCTCCCATTTTCAGTTGTAATCACTCTAGGCTCCATGGTGTGGTGATTGTCCTTCTTCAACTCCATCTTAGCTGAGTGTGGTAAGTCCAATAAATCAGATTGTAGGTGCTGGAGTCTGCTGAGGCTCAGGACCTGGCTATCACATTGTCAGTCCAGAGATTCAAATCCCCTAAATATATCTTAAATCCCAACGTTAACTGCACCTCCAGCACATTAGCATGAAAGTCTTATGAAGGGAGATCCCATCTGAGTCCAGATTCATCACACATAAACACTATTTCCAAAGAGGGGCCATCTGCCCTGGTAGTTAACCCCATCGGCCATGGCCATAACTCTCATGGGTCTCTTTAGCCTTCAAAAGAACCAATATCTGGGGGTTGTATCTGCTTTATCTGTCTCTCTGACTCTGCTCAGTTGTGCATGAGGGCAATCCTTCTGCCAGCCTCCAGACTCTTTTTTAGAAACTCGTAGCCATATAAACTCATTTCTCCTTTCCATTTCCCCCTTACTTTAGGTCAAACAGCATTTTAAAGTCATGTTATTTTATGTAGACATGGATAGTCTGCTGATCCGCATTGAACCTTCCGTATAAGGTCCTTTTCCAGTTGCATCATCAGTTGGTATTTGATAGTGGTCCCTCGTTGCCAGGGAGGCTCGTCCCCGGGTGTCATGTCCCCCGTTGGAGGGAAGGCATTGCATTTACATGCTGAGTTTGGCTTCGAGACTGGGGAAGGTACTGTTTTGTTGTAGAGCTTGCCTTTCATCTGGGAGAACTTCTAGGCCCAGCTCCTTAGATACAGCCTGACTCTGCCAGTTGTCTAATCTCTAGAACTGTAAAAGTGAGCTGTTATGCATGGGTGAGAGAAGAGAAGGGACCTATATGAGGGTATGGCAGCATGCAACAGTTTTCCATGTACTTGTCCTTTCAGCCTTGATAAAAATCAGGGGCTTTAGGGGACACCCCACCCCCATCCCCACCCCCAGGAAAACAACAAGAAATTGGATTCTAAATTTAAACTGGAAAAGAAAACAAGAAGTTGCTATAAAATAGTTCTATGGTGTTATATATTTCAGAATTCCAACAAGAAATATGAATATTTCTCATTCTAATCCTGTGATTTTTGAGAAAACTCATGTTTTAAAATTTGAATTTTTAAAAAGATTTTTTGCACATATGACTTGTGCCCTATTACAACCAGTTGATCCTTGTTCAAAATGTGTTCCATAGACCAGAAGCCTCACCAAGTTCTGAGAGATTGTAGAAACACCTCACCCCAGACCTTTGAATCATAATAGGAAGTTTCCCCAGGTGATTTGCTGCAACCTGTGCGGGTGAACTGAGAACCTGAGGGGAGGTGACAGGAGCTGAAGAAAGATACATAGAGACAAAGACAAGATTAGAGGGGATCAGGTGGGCCAGGGCTAGTTGATGGCAAAGCCAAGGCCCTGAGCTGGCACCACAAGCTTTATTTAAAGCAGTTAAGGGAAGCAGACTTGGCCCAGTGGTTAGGGCATCTGTCTACCACATGGGAGGTCCATGGTTCAAACTCTGGGCCTCCTTGACCCATGTGGAGCTGGCCCACGTGCAGTGGTGATGCCCACAAGGAATGCCATGCCACACAGGGGTGTCCCCGTGTAGGGGAGCCCCACATGCAAGGAGTACATCTGTAAGGAGAGCTGCCCAGTGTGAAAGAAAGTTCAGCTGCCCAGGAAGTCCACTGCACACACAGAGAGCTGACACAAGATGACACAACAAAAAGAAACACAGATTCCCATGCCACTGACAACAACAGAAGCAGACAAAGAAGAACAGGAGGCAAATAGACACAGAGAACAGACAACTGGGGTGGGGCAGGAAGGGGAGAGAAAAAAAAATAAATAAATCTTTAAGAAAATAATAAAGCAGTTAACTAGGTCATTGTTCTCAGAGCAGGGGCTATCAGGCACGAAGTTCTTTGAGGAGGATGTTCTTAGAGTTCCCTCTTGTCAGAACATCAGTTCCTTTCTGCTTACTTGCAGATACAGACATGTTTGACCACACCCCCACCTCTCTGCACACATTGATCCTCCCTCACAACGTGGCTTGAACCCCGCACATTACTTCAGGGACCCCTACATGATTCACGTGCATATTAAAATTTGAGAAGTACAGTCCTCTATGTTTTTGTGCTAAAAATCTCACATGGGTGCTATCTATTAGCCCTCAGAAGCATTTAACAATCCACCTCAAGGCTGAGATTTTTGTATAAAAGGGGCCTGAACCTCTGTTAGAGATTTCTCCCTTACAAGGTGTTTAATAATGAACTGATCACACTGTTTACAAGGGCTAACAGTGACTTGAATTCCTGTGGCCTAGAACAGCCCCCATCCAGAGCCTACATGTTCAGATACAGTTCATTTACCCACCAGAATAGACAAAGGAGCCGCGTGACACCACCAACCCCTCCCACACTCCTAGAATTCACTACCACTAGCAGACCACCCCCCTGGCCATCCCTATTGGCCCTCGGTCTTACCCAAGCCCCAACCCTCCCATTGGCTAAGCATGTCCCTGCCTATAGATGTACTGCATAGATTCATGACCCCCTCTGCCAAATGCGGACTGAAGTCTCTCTCCAGTCCCCTCCATTGGGAGAGCTTCCCAATCAACTTCCTTCCGGCAATCCTGTCAGTCTCCATGTCTCAGTGAGCTCCATTTTTTCTCTAACAACCTCCATCAAAGGATTAAACGGATGAGCTAGCATATAAAAATAGCATCTAGGTTCTTAAATACTTAATTGGTGTGTAATAAATATTAGCTATCCCTATTGCTAATATTCTGTCTCTAAAGAAATTTGGTGACAATGTCATCCCTAAATCATGAATGTATATTTAAATCAATGATACTTTGCTCCCTAATGATTTAAAAGTTGAATTGATATTTTAAATGGGATGTTTTTTGACAGTAAAACTAATCTGAAATATTATGAAACTAATCAGTGGAAATGCATAAATTATATCTTTAAAAAGTAAAACCCATGCCTATCTCATAGTTGGGAGAATGTTTACCATGCTTATGTCAAACAATAAGAATACATTTGTGTGTGTGTGGAAATGAGTTCATTTAAACTTCTTATTTAAATTAGCTTCCTCCTATTCATGAGTGAATTCTGTGAGAGCTTATTGGTTTTTGCTCCTATCATCATGTTAGGAAATATTTAATGTAAGTCCTTTGGTTTGAGAAGTCTAGTTTCTTATTTTTATTTTTCTGAGCTTGGTTGAAAGCATAGTTTTATAATTGGAGTGAAGGAGGAGAATACTCTCATATACACTGTGATGTAAGGACATTGTGAGAAGAAGTGCCCTGGATTGGACAAAACTTTCTGAACAACACCAGCAACAACAATAGTAGCCATCATTTAATGTGTGCTTACTCTACTCTTGTCACATTGTGGTTGAGGAAATTGAGGCACAGGAGTTGTAAGTCATTCAAGGTCACATGGCTAGTGGGTGTAGGAGCTGGGACTTGAATCCAGGCAGTCAGGTTTCAGTTTGCTCCTCAGTGCTTCCTGAATGCATCACTTTGAGTTGCTCCTCATAGTGGTACAGGAGACCCTGAGCCCAAGGATGTTTCTGTGCTCTCTGGGCAGGCAGCCAGGTGCACATATGGATGAGTTTTCACATGCTGCAGTGACAGGATTACAAGGGCTTCCATTTCTTCATGGGTGTGCAGTGCTCCTTGGTGTGCAGCTACTCAGCCCCATGGAGAAGGAGAGGGCAGGCTTCCTCAAAAGTCCAGGAGGCTCTCTTCCTAGAGGAGCCCACACCAAAGCTTGATTTGTTTCCATCCTTCTCTCCCATTTCTCAGCAAGTTCTGTTCTTTCCCCCAATTTCCCAATAAATTATTTTTACTGGCCTAAAAATTAATGCTGGGAGAAGAATCAGCATTTCAGATTGGAAAGGGCCCTTCAGGGAGCCCTGATGCTTAAGATCCTGTCCTTGCATGCCTTCCTGGACCTTCTGACATTGCATTTGTTCAGGAATTTTTACAACATTAGACCAATTAATAGGAGATAATTTTAGGATTCAGATATTAGTTCCACTGATTCTGAAACCTCTTCATCCTGTCGTGTCAGCTTCCTCAATTGGAGAATATAAGTGGTACTCACTGAGCATTTTAGGAATTGTCAGCATAAGTTACTTCCCTCACCAAAGTCTATTCCCACATGTTTGGGCAAAAAGGCTACTGATGTCTGCCAGGGTTCAGGCTTCCTGGGTTCCTTGCTTCCTGGGGCTCATTTCTCTCTGGGCTCAGCTGCTCTACTCTGTTCTTACTTCCCAGGCTCCAGCTCAAAACTCCAACTTTCTCTTCTATCATGTCATTTTCTCTGTGAGTCCCTACCCACCAAGAGGGTGGGACTCAATGTTATACTGACATGGCCCAATCAAAGCCTTAATTATTACTTAATCAAGTAACAGTAAAACCTCTGAATCCAATCCAACCTAATATGCCCAGAGAAAGAGACCAGTTCACAAACATAATTCAATATCTATTTTTTAAATTCATAAACAATATCAAACTGCTATACTACCTAAGATTATAGTGGATAAATGGACACTGTAATTGTTACCTAGACATGCCATTTACAAATGGCCTACAATTTATATCTTTTAAAACAGAGTTCACCAACCAATAGAATACTTACTGAGATTGTTCACAAAAAGCAACCACTTTCACCAAGCCCAGTGGAGGATGTTGGGGGGGGGGGAACAAATGAATCTCTTAGTGTCTGGTCCTTATCAGTTTTTAAGTATAGAATTACAATATGACCCAGCAATCCCTCCAATAGGCATATATGCAACAGTATTGAAAGCAGGGACTCAAACCAATATCTTCATACTAGTGTGTTCACAATTGCCAGAAGATGCTGTCAACAAATTGTCCATCAACCAATGTATGGATAAACAAAATGTGGCATATACATATACACCCAAATGCAAGGTGTTAATAAGAGGGTGATATACTGGGAAAAAATACACCCTAATATAAAATATGGACTATTGTTAATACTACAATTATAATACTCTTCTATCAATTGTAACAAAGTACCACACTAATGCAATGTGCTAATAATAGAGGGGGATATAAGGGAAGACTGTATTTGTTACATGATTTTTCTGACAACCTACTTATCTAATTAAAAATTTAAATTAACAAAAAGCCAAAAAATATTTCCAATCATGTTTCACCTAGTTATTTCATATATTTTCTTGCATTTTATGTTTTTGTTTCATGTTTAGCTCAATGATCCTTTGAGTTAAATTTTGTGCAGAATTTAAGTATATATTGCATTAATCTGTTATGATTAAATTGGGTAATCTGTGGTTCTTTCTCCATTATGTTGGTCACTCAAGAGTTCATAACACATATACATTTTATTATTACTATCAGTTTTCACTCTAAAACTGCTATACTTTTCATCTACCTCTATTTCAAGTTGTGCTTTTTCTCACTTCTCTGTTTGGTGCAAATGACCTTTCAGTGTACTTGCCCTGATTACATTAAATTTGTCTCCCTTAGTCAATATCTCATTAACAGGAATTGTATAGGCAGTTCTCTGAAATCAGAGACTATTGACCGAATTGTCTGCTTTCAAGTGCTGTAAATAAAAACAGACATTTTCAGGTCAGAGTTAACTCATTCTGCTTGCAATGGCATATATTTCTCTTGGTGTAATGTTCTGACCAGTTCTTTTCTTTATTTGGAAATCTGCTTATACTTGGCCTGTAACTGTAGTCTGACCTCTGCCAGGCTCTTGGCCCAGACTTTTTGATAATGAAAGAGTGGCAGCAATCTGCAGGTCAGAACCACATGAGCTTAGTATCCTGCTATTCCTTTGTTCCTCACTTCCTAGGTTTTTCTCTGTCTTTCTCATTCTCCCAGTAGCTGCAGTCTTAATCTAGTGTTTCCCAACACGGTTCATATCATAGCATAGATTGGAGTCCTCTGGATTTGCGGTGCATCAACAGCAAAATATACTTTATCTTCAACAGCTCCTGTTGAAAGTTCCATCACCATAGTGTTCTAAGGTAGTGGTTCTCAACAATTTTTGCTCCCCCCCCCCCCAGGGGCCATTTAGCCATTTATGGAGGCACTTTTAGTTGACATAATGCTGGGCTGGTGGGAGGAGCTACTACTGGCATCTAGTGGGTAGACAGAGGTCAGGGATGCCAGGAAACACCCTAAAACACTCTGTACATGCCCCACAACCAGGAATTTTCTAGTCCGGGGTGCCAACAGTGCTGAGAGTGAAAAAGCCTGTTGTATGGGAAACCCAACTCTCCATATGGTCCAAGCATCCACCACAAGGATGGCTGCTGTTTCTGCATACACCCCTTACCTCTGGCCTAGAGTGGGGGGTTATTCACCTTGCTCTTTTCAGATAATTATTCTTTCCTATTTCCTAAACAGAGGCATAGACCAATGTTTGAATCTCATGTCACCAGATGATATCACCCACTGCCCTCACTTGCTGTTGACTGTAGGCCCCTCATTTTTTATTTCTTTCCCCTTTTTCCCCCTGTTCCCCCCATTGTCTTCTCTCTGTGTCCATTCACTGTGTGTTCTTCTTTGTCTCCTAGCATTCTTGTCAGTGGCACCAGGAATCTATGTCACTTTTTATTGCATCATCTTGCTGCATCAGCCCTTGGTGTGTGTGGCACCACTCCTGGGCAGGCTGCAACTTTTTTGCATGGGGCAGCTCTCCTTGAGTGGCACACTCTTTGTCATGGGGTTCCCCTATGTGGGGGACACCCCTATTTGGCACAGCACTCTTTGCATGCATCAGCACTGCACATGGGCCAGCTCATCACACAGGCCAGGAGGCCCTGGGTTTGAACCCTGGATCTCCCAAGTGGTAGGCAGATGCTCTATCAGTTGAGCTAAATCTGCTTCCCCCCTCATTTCTGAATTTCCAGAACTGACACTCTGTTACTCTCTCCAATACTTCTCACATCTCAACTGGTCAATACACTGTCCTTTCAATTCTTTACTCTTCTCCTCCTTTGATCTTGTCTCCACACTCTGCAGCCATGCATTGCATGATCCTTTCTTGAATCTTCTCATTATTGGTAGCTGCTGTCCCTCCCCAATACCGATTTCATGCATCCTACTGCAGACCACCACCTCACATGACATATCACCTTAAAGTTTGGAACATGACCTTAAAATGGCTTCATGGGCATTTACTTTCCTAGAAGTTCTCCTGCATCTCATAGTAACCAAAAGACAGCTTGAGTTGTCAAACTAATTGCCTGTAAAATAAACTTAAAATGAACAACTGTTAAAAGGGACAAAGACAGTCATTATATACTGATAAAGGGGGCAATTAACAAGGAGGCATAATCAACAAAGAGACATAATCATACATATATGTATCTAATGGCAGAGCCCCATAATATATACAGCAAATACTGACAGATTTGAAGGGATAAATAGATATTTGTACCTTAACAGAATTGGATTCAAGGAATAAATTGCAAATTTAAGAGGGAGCTACTGCTTTTTAAACCATTCATTTTCACTGGTCTTAAGACATTATAGATCATTCTCTTTGAGACTTTCTCATGAAAGGATTCTCTTCAGCCTACATAATTGAATTATTTCCAAGATACAACATCCTATAGAATCAAAGCAAAGCAATTCTAAATTCATAGTCAACAGTGAAAAACAATTGATTTGGAATATGTTCATAAAAAAGACAAAGGGACAGTGACCTGCCAGAAAAGCAATCCATTTTGGAATAAAAAACTGCCAAAAGCAAATGATCTGCCATGAAAAGGAGTTCCTTTCCCCAAAACATTTACAAATGAACCTTCAAGCATAATATACTTTGCAACCTAAACATTATAACAATACAATTGTAGTAGAAAAGAACATTGTTTTAGGTTCCTAAGCTACTTAAAGCTTATACCATGAAATGGTTAGATTTCATCAATGGGAATTTATTGGCTTACAGTTTTGAGCCTGAGACAATATCTAAATCCAAGTATCTCAAAGTGATGCTTTCCTCCAAAGACCTCCTGCCAGCAATCTTTGGCTCCTCTGCCACTTGGCAAAGCCCATGGTGCATCTGCTGGTCTCTCCCTTCTTTTCTAGGTTTCACTGATTTAAGCTTCTTGTTTCCATGGCTTTCTCTCTTTGTCTGAATTTCATTCTCTTGTCAAGGACTCTAATAATAGGATTAAGCCTGATCCTGAATGAATGTCTTAATTAAAGCAGTCTCCTGAAAAGATCCTACTTACCATTGATATGGTTTACCTCCATATCAATGGCACAGATTAAAGAACATGTTTCTCTGGGGGTACATACAGCTTCAAAACACAACACCACACCCTTAGGACCCCCAAAGATGTTACTTGCCATATACAAAATACATCCATTCCATCAAAATATCCCCAAAGCCTTAAATCATTTCAGTGTCAGCATTAAGTACAAAGTCTCATCAAAACTGGTAATAGCTGCTTAATAAATAAATAATTGTGCAAGAATAACCAGAAATAGCAGCTATGTACACAACAGGGGAAGCATAGAGAGATAAAGGGGTGAAGAATTTGTTAGCTTGTCTTTTGTTTATTATCATTATCAAAAGAATGAAAATGCTCTAATGATGATTGAGGTGATGAATGCACACCTGTGATTATACCAAATACCATTGACTGTACACTGGATGAATTGTTGCTTTATTAATACATATCCATAAAATTGCCTTGTTTAAAAAAATCAGTTATAGGTGTGTTCTGTCCTGGGGCATAATTCTCTGTCTGTAGACCTGTGAAAATGAGAACAAGTTATCTGCTTCCAGTGCAGAATGGAAGGACAGGCATAGGATATGCATTCCTATTCCCACAGGGAGAAACTGGAAGAAAACACAGGGTTCATGGGTCCCAAACAATTCTGAGACACAGCAGGGACTCCTTCATCAGATTTTGAGGTCTGAGGGTCTTCTATGGAATGATATTTGGCCTCTGGGACTAATGGAGCAGCAGTCCCACCCTTTCCCATGCTCTCCCCAAACACTGGGGAGGAGGCTACACACTTGAAGCATCATGGTCATGGCCAAACACTGCAATCCCAGAGCACAGGATCAGTGCTGTCAGAACACTGGCTAATGGTCATGCTCTCCCCAAAGCCATACCTATGGAAATATCTTCTTAAAACATTGAACATATTCTCTTTAAAATGTGGGACAAGGATGAGAAGAGAATATTCACTAACACTTCTAGTCATCATTATACTGGCAGTCCTTAGATAGAGCAAAAAAAATTAGAAAAAGAATTTAAGGGCATAAGATTTAGAAAGGAAAAAATAAAATTGCTTGTATATTATTTGTCAATTTACATAGAACCATGAAAAAATCTACAGGAAAATATGAGAACACAAGGTAGTTGAGTGAAAGAATAATACAGACAATTATGTTTTTCTGTATCCTAATGACACAAACAGATAAATCTAACCGAAGGCATGCAAGATTGAAGGTAAAAAAATGTAATACTTTATTAAGGGAAATTAAAAGAGGTCCACAATAAAGAGATACATGATTTTATGATTCAGAAGAATTCAGATCTGTTGCTGGAAAAGCTACACCCAGGCCCCAGTGCCTGAAGGGAATCTTGCTCAAGATCTGCAGCCTCAGCCTGGCCAAGAGATCACTTCAGAGGGAGCACCTAGACCTGGGTCTCCCGTGGGACCTTAGGTCTGAGGTAACTGTCTGCTGTCCTCTCCCCAGGTCTCTACTGTCATCTGCTTCTCCTACCCTAACCATCACCCTGCCTGGGGTTCCACCTGGGACCCTTCTCATTTGTCCCTCTGTGGGGCACCTGGTCACACCCCATGCCTTAAAATTCAGCTGCTCACATTCACATACACTGTCTTTACTACCCATCTGTTTTCCACACACAGGCATTCCCCCATCATTTCATTATGGAAAATTTCCAACACGGAAAAATTGAAAAGATCATGGAGAAAACAGTCCTAGATCCACCTCTTAGACTCCCGTGTCCTTGTCATGTAACCCATCTACCCCTTGATGTGTGGTGCCTTCCAAAACCAGGGCAGTGGCCAGCACACTGTGCTGAAGGGAATCTGTGACCTGTGACTCCATTACACCCACTTCTGTCACTGTTTCTCTCTCATACACATACATGGCCACAGTGACAAATCATGTGCCTCCCACTTTATTTTTCCTCTCTTCTCCATAACACATGGTTGAGATTAAGTAATACCCTTGGGCCCCCTAAACATGCTTAATCTCAGTAGTCCAGCAATTCAGAGCATTGCCTGAAGCTTGTCCTTGAGGCCATGAGGCTGCATCTGCCCACCCCTGTATTTATGGGGTGGCAGTCCGCTGCTCACCTGCATTGAGGAGTAGCTCTAGTGGTGCACAGTGTTGGTGGAGCTCAACATTGAGGTCCAAAGAGAGGGTGAAAACTCCTTGGACTTCTCCCTGCTAGGAGGAGAAAGAGTGCACATATATCTGTAAAGAACTCTTGCTTTGGGGAAAGCTGAAAGATAGTCTCTGAAGCCTGCAAATCATGCTACAAAGCATCACTGTAGTGTTTTGCCTTTTATCTGCAGAACTTCAGAAACCATCAGTCCTGGGAGTCTGTTTGGGCCCTAGTGAGTTTACTGCACCACATAAAAGTCCTACACCAAAGCTTCATGGGGCTGCTCGTGTCATGGGATGCAGCAAAAATATGTCCCCCACACCCTTACCACCCCTACCTCCACTCCCCTGCCCCATTGTCCCTTAGGCTGGCTTATTTACAAGTGGGTGCAGTGACCTGTTCTGGACCCCATGACATCATCAAGGAAGGAAGACAGAGAAGAGCATTCAAGGTAATTCCAGCTTGAGTCTGCAAACCTTTTGGAGACAGGGCCCAAGACAGGAAGTGGGAGAGGGATTATCTTGAAGGAGGAAGCCAGGAACCATGGGCCATAACCCACTGAAGGTACTGGGGGAGAGTATGAACTACAATGTAAACCACTATTCATTTGGTGCAGCAGTGCTCCAAAATGTATTCACCAAATTCAATGAATGTGCCACGATGATGGAAGAGGTTGTTGGTGTGGGAGGAGTGTGTATGTGGGGGGTTATGGGAAGCTCTTACATTTTTTAATGTAACACTTTCTGTGATCTATGTGTCTTTTAAAAATAGACAATTTAATCTAAAAATTATATTAAAAAAAGACATGATCATCCTATTGGGGCTACTTTTAAAATTAATTAATATTTTTTCATTACAAATTTTTCTTCTATCAGATGTCATTACCATTTTTTTTCTTTCTGAGAGAAGTTGTGGGTTTACAGAGAAATCATACATGATATACAAGATTCCCATATACCATCCAAATATTAACACCAAGCATTGGTGTGGAAAATATATTACAATTGATAAGAGCACATTTTTATAATTGTACTATGAACTATAGTCTATGGTTTAAGGTCAGGTTTGTTGTTTATGTAGTGCAGTTCCCTGGAGTTCTGTAAAAGTTTTATTTTTTTACCATATACAAAACTTTACATTTCTTCTTCTAACCACATTCAGATGGCTATTTCAGGGTTCTTAATTACCTTCACAATGTTGTGCCACCATCAACACCATCCACCACCAAAACAGTTATATCATTTCCAAATAAGAGCTGTGTACATTTTAACCCACAATTTCCATTCCCTCTCCACACCTCATCTTCTGGTATCCTATATTCTAGATTCTGACTCTGTAAGTTTACTTATTCTAGTTTCATATCCATGAAATCATACAACATTTGTCCTTTTCTGTCTGGTTTATTTCATTTAACATGTCTTCAAGCTTCATCCACACTGTCTCATGTTTTAGTTCCCTAGACTGCTCAAAACAAATACCATGAAATGAGTTTGCTTAAACAATGGGAACTTATTCACTCATGGTTAGAGTTCAGAAAAATGTCTGAATCAAGGCATCATCAAGGTGATGCTTTCTTCCTGAAGAGCAGCTTCTGGCAATCATTGACTCCTCTACCACATGGAATATGGTGGCATCTGCTGGTCTCTCCCTTCTTCCAGTTTTTGTTGATTTCAGCTTTTTGCTTCCATGGCTTTCTCTCTCTCTCTCTGTATTCATTCTGTTCATTAATACCCATCCTGATTGATGTTGGTGACACCCTAAATGAAGTAACCTTAACAAAAATCCATAATTACAGTGGGCTCACACCCACAGGAGTGAATTAGATTTAAGAATGTGTTTTTCAGGGGCACATACAGCATTGCACCACCACAGCCCATCCTCTGGATCTGCTAAAGACATGTTCTCCCCATATGCAAAATACATTTATTCCATCCCAATATCCCAAAAACTTGAAATCATTTCAGAAACAATGCTTATTACAAAGTCTCATCAGAATTGGTTATGAGTGTGGTCTGTCCTATGGCACAGTTCCCCTCCTTCAGTTGACCTGGGAATCCTAATTAAAAAGTTATCTGCTTCCAATATACAATTGAGAGACAGGCATAGGATAAACATTCCCATTCCCACAGGGAGAAGTTGGAAGGAAAATAGGGATTAGAGTTTCCAAGCAATTATGAAACCCTGAAGGGCACACTCTGAGAGTCCTCTATGGAAAGATGTCTTGTTCTATGGGCCTGATGGAGTGGAGGACAACCCTTCCAAGTGTGTGTGCAGTGAAAATGCTCTACCCAAATACTAGTGGTGAAGACACCACCCTCTCCACCACTGAGATGGCATCTAGGCTGTCAGCAATCTTGGGACATAGGTTCCAACTTCCTAGAACACTGGGGCGATAACACTTTTCCCGAACAGTGGGCTGGAAGGCGTGCCCTTTCCAATGCTATGGCAGATGCACATTTTCTGCACACATGGTGTGTCCACACTCTTGGTCTGAATTGTGTTTGGTCCAGAACTCAGCTTCCATGGTTCTGCCCTTGAAGTGATTTTAGTCTTCAATGTCTCCCTTTTAATCCAGGCTGGCAGTGGCTCCACTTATACAGATCTTGCAAAAAATCTTGTTGGTCTGCATGTAGTAAACAGGGTTGAATCCATCAAACAAGACTTTTCACAGT
Source organism: Dasypus novemcinctus (assembly GCF_030445035.2). Classification (NCBI taxonomy): domain Eukaryota; kingdom Metazoa; phylum Chordata; class Mammalia; order Cingulata; family Dasypodidae; genus Dasypus; species Dasypus novemcinctus. Next base: position 56,244 of record NW_026688371.1, on the reverse strand, counting down.
TTTTTCCCAAGTAACTACACTGCAAGTCCTGACTTGCCCTGGAATGTCTGTCTAATTGGATTCATGTTCAGTTAAACCCTCACATGGACACTGTTCTCTAGGGACTTGCTTTATGGAAGCCCAGGCTTTTCCAAGCCATCAATTTCTGGTTTCTTTATGCTTAAGAATTTGGTTATTAGCTTTTCCATTTCCTCTTATATTTTACTATAAGCTGCAATGAAGGGTAAACTGTCCTTTCTATACTTACCTTGGAAAACTCTTCAGCTAAATATCCCAGCTCAGTACTTTCAAGTTCTGCCTTCCACCAACATCAGAAATTAATTTTGCCAAGTTCTTTGCCATTTTGAACAAGGATCACTATAAATCCAGTTTCTAATAACATTTTCAAATTTCTATCTGAGGCCTCAAAGGAAGTGTATTTAGTGTCCATATTTCTAGGAACAGACACTAGAAAGTAACCTTTAAACTTTTTCTAGCAAGTGCGGCACAGTTGTATGAGCCTCTAACCATTACTCAATTCCAATGCCATTTCCACATTTTTAGAGCTTCCAATAGCAGCACTCCACTATCCTGGTACAAAAATCTGTTTTATTTTCCTAGACTACTTAGTGCAAATATCATGAAGTGGGTTTGGCTTAAACAATGGGAATTTATTTGTTCATGGTTATAGGAATATGTTCAACTCATGTAATCCATCAAGGCTATGATTTCTTCATTAAGACTACTACAGTGATTCTTGGCTCCTCTGCCCATGGAAAGGCATATGGTGGCCTCTCCTGATCTCTTCTTTTTCTTCTAGGTTTCATGACTCCAGCTTCTTCCTATCATGGCTTTTTTTCTCTCCATAATGTGTTCTGTTTAAAAAGGACTGCAGAAATAGGAGTAAGTTCCACCCTGATTGAGATGCATCACACCGTTAACTGAAAGAACCTCATCAAAAGGCCCTACTTACTATGGATATGCATCCATAGGAACAGATTGCTTTTAAGAGCTTCTTTTTCTGAGGTATGTACAGCTTCAAATCTTCACAATGCATGTATCAAATCTGCAATTCTTTTTATGACTGAATAATATTCCATGGTATGAATATATCACATTTTTTTCCATTCACCAGTTGATGGACACTTGGGTTACTTCCAACTTTTTGCAATTTTGCATAATGCTGCTATGAATATCATTGTGCAATTCCATTCATTTGGATTTATATCTAATAGTTGGACTATGGGGCATGGTAGTTTGAGAATTTTTAAACCCTAGAAAATCATGTCCTTAGAGCTAATTAATTCCCTGTGTGGAAACCAATTGTTGGTGGGATCTTTTGATTAAATTACTCCATTAAGGGCCTTTGATTAGATTGTGTGACCCAGGGTGTGTCTTAATCCTCCTACTGGAGTCCTTTATATATGGAGGAATAAAAGGTCACTGATGGAGGAAAAAACTGCAGAGACAGGGAAATGACTCCAGAAGCTAAAACCAATGCCCAGCAGAGAGAACAGCCAAAGATGGAGTAGTCAGAAGCTGAAAGAAACGTGTGCCTGTTTTATTAACCTTTTCAAAGACCCAAGTTTTAGTTTCTATTGTTTTATTGTATTCTATTTCATTAATCTCAATAAACAATTGTTCTATTGTTTTATTATATTCTATTTAATTAATCTCTGCTCTAAACCTTGTTATATACTTCCTTTGACTTGCTTTGGTTTAGCTTGATCTTCTTTTTTTTTTTTTTTTTTTAATTTATTTTTTTTTAACTTTTTTTATTATTTTTTTATTTTTTTTATTGACTTTGTAATAATATTACATTAAAAATATACATGTGAGGTCCCATTCAACCCCACCCCCCCACCCCACCTCTCCCCCCCCCCCCAGCAACACTCGTTCCCATCATCATGACACATCCATTGGATTTGGTAAGTACATCTTTGGGCACCTCTGCACCTCATAGTCAATGGTCCACATCATGGCCCACACTCTCCTCCATTCCATCCAGTGGGCCCCGCGAGGATTTACAATGTCCGGTGATCGCCTCTGAAGCACCATCCAGGGCAGCTCCATGTCCCAAAGCCTCCACCTCTCATCTCTTCCTGCCTTTCCCCACACCCATCAGCCACCATGTCCACTTTTCCCAATCCAATGCCACCTCTTCTATGTGGACATTGGATTGGTTGTGTCCATTGCACCTCTATGTCAAGAGGAGGCTCAGATTCCACATGGATGCTGGATGCAATCCTCCCACTCTCAGTTGCAATCACTCTAGGCTCCATGGTGTGGTGGTTGTCCTTCTTCACCTCCATCTTAGCTGAGTGTGGTAAGTCCAATAGATCAGATTGTAGGTGCTGGAGTCTGTTGAGGCTCAGGACCTGGCTATCACATTGTCAGTCCAGAGATTCAAATCCCCTAAATATATCTTAAACCCCAATGTTAACTGCACCTCCAGCACATTAGCATGAAAGTCTTATGAAGGAAGATCCCATCTGAGTCCAGATTCATCACACATAAACAGCAGTTCCAAAAAGGGGCCATCTGACCTGGTAGTTAACCCCATCGGCCATGACCATAACTCCCATGGGTCTCTTTAGCCCTCGAAGGAACCGATATCTGGGGGTTGTATCTGCTTTATCTGTCTCTCTGACTCTGCTCAGTTGTGCATGAGGGCAATCCTTCTGCCAGCCTCCAGACTCTTTTTTAGAAACTCGTAGCCATATAAACTCATTTCTCTTTTCCATTTCCCCCTTACTTTAGTTCAAACAGCATTTTAAAGTCATGTTATTTTATGTAGACAGGGATATTCTGCTGATCCACATTGAACCTTCTGTATAAGGTCATTTTCCAGTTGCATCATCAGTTGGTAGTTGATAGTGGTCCCTCGGTGCCAAGGAGGCTCATCCCCGGGTGTCATGTCCCACGCTGGGGGGAAGGCACTGCATCTACATGCTGAGTTTGGCTTCGAGACTGGCCACATTTGAGTAACATGAAGGCTGACAGGAGGAAATTCCCAGGCACAATGTTGCTCTAGGCCTTGTTCTTATTCTAGGCTTATCAGCTCACAAGCACAGTCACTAGGATCAGGGGCTCACCGTTGAACCCTCACTCCCTCCCGGTCCCTGCCGCTGCACCCGGGAGACCGTCGCTGCTCCCCTAGGGACCACGACAGAGCACCACTGGCCAGGAACCCAGTACCCCCCCTGCTGTGGTTTTTAATTGTTGCCACTATGAGTATATCCAAACATTACCATGCACCCTGGACATATGTTCTGTACAGCTCCCTCTCAGCCATATATCACCTGTCATTGGTATCCCATACCAGTATCCCTCCATTGCCATTGTTGAAACACTCTGTGATCCAGAACTCCCCGAAATTTGAAGCCCAATATAATGTCATGGTCCCTTACTAGGGAATGGCATATAGCGAGGGATTTAAAGGTTAGATAAAGAACTTGGATAAAGTTAGATAAAGAACTTAGATAAAGAATGTTGACTTGAAAAAATTCTACATCCTATCTTTTTTTTTTTTTTCCCCCTAATTATTCAGCTTCTCTTCACAGGAGTCCTAGACCACAGCAATGCATATATATAATATACAGCACTCCCATACATCCCCCACAAAAACCTTTTTCCTTCCAGAGCAATACACTTACACCCTATTCACATCATATTTACTTAACGTGATGTACAGAGTCTGAGACATTAGGTTTCTAACAAGGTGACATCTGTGCTTACATTATGGTGCATACTTTAGGATACACAGTTCTTTACATTCTTAGTTATCCTATGTTTTACATTATGGTTTACATTATCAGTCTGTCATCTCCTATATGTTATGGTGTAATATTACATGTTTTATATCCATCCTTGTGTACTCTCAAGAAACTCCTCTCTTACCCCCCATTTACCTTGGTTCCACACATTTAACGTCCATTTTCCCTTCCACCTTGGTGCCCACAGTGACAGCCAACCTCCGTTTCCTGAGGAGCCACTTCCAGAGATAGATGGAATAGTGTTCAGGGCCTAACTTGCTCAACTGCCCCAATGCCCTGGGAGCCACCCTTTCTCTCGAGGGATACAGTTCCCTCTATTTGGTGGCATCAGTCCTCCCCAGGATGTGGGTCCACCCCCACTCTCACTACTTGGGTTTCTACCCCATGGTGACACCCACTCTGGCAGAATGAGCATTTAGACATTCCCCAGGAGCCTGTCCTGCATCAGACCCTCCCCTCCGAGCATTCTAAACAGGTAACCCTCTTTATTATATTTTGATATGATTTTCTCAGCATTTTACTCTCCACCAACACCTAACCCTCTCCTGTGTTCGTATGCTACCCCTCCCTCCCCCCACTTTTGGGCAATGTCACCCATCCGTCCCTCCCCAGCCACCCTCAAACCCGCAAAGCCCCAACCAAAGGCAACCCCTTGCCCCCCTTTTATCTCTTCTTTGTGTTCATACTTACCACCATCTCGTCTTAAATTCCACCCCTGCAGACATCGGCTCATATCCTTCCTCCACCCTCCGATTTCCTGTAAGCCTATCGTTCAGTCTCTTGCTATCTAAGGCAGCTTGTTTATTTCATATCATTGAGGTCATGTAGTATTTGTCCTTCAATGTCTGGGTTGCTTCACTCAACATAAGATTCTCAAGATTCATCCATGTTATCACATGTGTTTGTAGTGTGTTTGTTCTTACAGCTGAGTAGTATTCCATTGTGTGTATATACCACATTTTATTGATCCACTCGTCTGTTGATGGGCATTTGGGTTGATTCCAACTTTTGGCAATAGTGAACAATGCTGCTATGAACATTGGTGTACATATATCTGTTTGTGTCCTTGTTTTCAGTTCTGCTGGGTATATACCCAGCAGTGGTATTGCTGGGTCATATGGCAAATCTATGGCTAGTTTTTTGAGAAAACGCCATACTGTCCTCCAGAACGGTTGTATCCTTCTGCATTCCCACCAGCAGTGGATGAGTGTTCCCCTTCCTTCACATCCTCTCCAGCACTTGTATTCTTCTGTTTTTTTCATAGCTGCCAATCTTATGGGTGTAAGATGGTATCTCATTGTAGTTTTGATTTGCATTTCCCTGATAGCTAGAGATTTGGAACATTTTTTCATGTGCTTTTTTGCCATTTGTATTTCTTCTTCGGAGAAGTGTCTGTTTAAGTCTTTTTCCCATTTTTTGAATGGGTTGTTTATCTTTTTATTTTCAAGATATATGAGTTCTTTATATATGCAAGTTATAAGTCTCTTATCAGATATATGGTTGCCAAATATTTTCTCCCATTGTGTGGGTTCCCTTTTTACTTTCTTGACAAACTCCTTTGAGGTGCAGAAGGCTTTAATTTTGAGGAAGTCCCATTTATCTATTAGCTCTTTTGCTGCTCGTGCTTTTGGTGAGATATTCATAAATCCATTTCCTATTACAAGGTCCTGTAGATGTTTCCCTACACTGCTTTCTAAGGTTTTTATGGTCTTGGCTCTTATATTTAGGTCTTTGATCCATCTTGAGTTGATCTTTGTATAAGGTGTAAGATGGTAATCCTCTTTCATTCTTCTACATATGGCTATCCAGTTCTCCAGACACCATTTGTTGAATAGGCCACTCTCTCCCAGTTGAGAGGGTTTGGTGGCTTTATCGAATATTATGTGGCTGTATATGTGAGGTTCTATTTCAGAGCTTTCAATTCGATTCCATTGGTCTATGTGTCTCTCCTTATGCCAATACCATGCTGTTTTCACCACCGTAGCTTTGTAGTATGTTTTGAAGTCAGGTAGTGTGATTCCTCCAATTTCGTTTTTCTTTTTAAGTATGTCTTTGGCTATTCGGGGTCTCTTTCCTTTCCAAATAAATTTCATAGTTAGTTTTTCTAGTTCCTTAAAGAAGGCTGCATTGATTTTTATTGGGATTGCATTGAATGTGTAGATCAGTTTTGGTAGGATAGACATCTTAATAATATTCAGTCTTCCTATCCATGAACAAGGAATAGTCTTCCATTTATTTAGGTCTTCTTTGATTTCCTTGAACAATCTCATATAGTTCTCGGTGTATAAGTTCTTTACCTCTTTAGTTAGATTTATTCCTAAGTATTTGATTTTTTTATTTACTATTGTGAATGGTATTTGTTTCTTGATTTCCTCCTGATCTTGCTCATTATTAGTGTACAGAAATGCTACTGATTTTTGCGCATTGATCTTATAACCTGCGACTTTACTAAACTCATTTATGAGTTCTAGAATCTTCGTTGTAGATCTCTCAGGGTTTTCTATGTATAGGATCATGTCATCTGCAAATAATGAAATTTTGACTTCTTCCTTTCCAATTTGAATGCCTTTTATTTCTGGTTCTTGCCTCAGTGCTCGAGCAAGTACTTCTAAGACAATGTTAAATAGGAGTGGAGACAGTGGGCATCCTTGTCTTTTTCCTGAGTTTAGAGGGAAGGAGTCTAGGATTTCTCCATTGTAAACAATATTGGCTTTAGGTTTTTCATATATAGTCTTTATCATGTTCAAAAATTTCCCTTGTATTCCAATCTTTTGGAGTGTTTTTATCAAGAAAGGGTGCTGTATTTTGTCAAATGCTTTTTCTGCATCAATAGATATAATCATGTGATTTTTTTCCTTCAATCTGTTTATATGGTGTATTACGTTGATTGATTTTCTTATGTTAAACCATCCTTGCATACCTGGGATGAATCCCACTTGGTCGTGGTGTATAATACGTTTAATGTGTTGTTGAATACGATTAGCAAGTATTTTGTTAAGTATTTTTGCATCTAGATTCATTAGAGAAATTGGTCTGTAATTTTCCTTTCTTGTGATGTCTTTGTTTGGCTTTGGTACTAGGGTAATGTTGGCATCATAGAAGGAGTTGGGTAATGTTCTTTCTGTTTCGATTTTTTGGAATAGTTTCAGCAGGATTGGTGTCAGTTCTTTCCGGAATGTTTTGTAGAATTCACTTGTGAAGCCATCTGGCCCTGGGCTCTTCTTAGTTGGGAGATTTTTAATAACTGATTCTATCTCTCTGCTTGTGATTGGTTTGTTAAGATCATCAATTTCTTCTTTCGTCAATATGGGCTGCTTATGTGTTTCTAGGAATTTGTCCATTTCCTCTAGATTGTCATTTTTGTTGGAATATAGTTTTTCAAAATATCCTCTTATGATAGTCTTTATTTCTGTGGGGTCAGTGGTGATATCGCCTTTCTCATTTCTTATTTTGTGTATTTGCACCTTCTCTCTTTTTTTCTTTGTTAGTGTTGCTAAAGGTTTGTCAATTTTGTTAATCTTCTCAAAAAACCAGCTCTTGGTCTTGTTTATCTGTTCAAGTGCTTTCTTATTTTCTATTTCATTTAGTTCTGCTCTTATCTTTGTTATTTCCTTCCTTCTTCTTCCTGTTGGGTCACTTTGTTGTTGTTTTTCTAATTCCTTCAAATGTGCAGTTAGTTCTTCAATTTTTGCTCTTTCTTCTTTTTTGATATATGAATTTATGGCTATAAACTTCCCTCTCAGTACTGCTTTTGCTGTATCCCATAAATTTTGGTATGTTGTGTTATCATTATCATTTGTTTCAAGGTAGTCATTGATTTCTTTTGAGATTTCCTCTTTGACCCACTGTTTTTCTAAGAGTGTGCTGTTTAATTTCCAAATTGTGGGGTGAAATCTGGGCTTCTGTCCCTTGCAAATCTCCAGCTTGACTCCACTGTGGTCAGAGATAATGTTTTGTATGATTTCAATCTTTCTGAATTCGTTCAGCCTTTCTTTGTGGCCTAGCATATGATCTATCTTGGAGAATGATCCATGTGCGCTTGAGAAAAATGTATATCCTGCTGTGTTTGGGTGTAGCGATCTATATATATCTATTAGATCCAGCTCCTCTAATATACTATTCAGATGTTTTGTTTCTTTGGTGATTCTCTTTTGAGATGTTCTGTCCAGAGTTGATAGTGGTGTATTAAAATCCCCCACTATAATTGTAGATGTATCTATTCTTTCACTTAGTTTTTCCAGCGTTTGCCTGATGTATTTAGAGGCACCCTTGTTAGGGGCATAGATATTTATGATTGTTCGATCTTCTTGACAGATTTTCCCTTTCACTAAAATGTAGTATCCTTCTTTGTCTCTCACAATTGTTTCACATTTAAAGTCTATTTTGTCTGATATTAATATAGCTACTCCTGCCTTTTTTTGGTTATTGTTAGCTTGTATGATTGTTTTCCAGCCTTTCACTTTCAATCTCCATGCATCTCTGGGTCTAAGATGTGTCTCTTGTAGACAGCATATGGATGGGTCATATTTCCTTATCCAATGTCCCAGTCTGAATCTTTTGATAGGTGAGTTTAATCCGTTGACATTCAGTGTTATTACTATCAAGGAATTATTTGTGTTAGCCATATTTTGATTGGATTTGTGTTTGTCATATTTTGTTTGTATATTTTTTTTTGTCTTTTTTGTTATTGTTGTCGGTCTTATACTCTCCTCCAACTCTGCCTTTCCTGTTTTCTTCTTTCTTCCTGTAGAACTCCCTTTAGAATTTCTTGAAGGTGAGGTTTCTTGTTGGTATACTCTTTCAGTTTCTGTTTGTCTGCGAATATTTTGAACTCTCCATCATGTTTGAATGCTAATTTAGCTGGATAGAGTATTCTTGGTTGGAAATTTCTTTCCTTTAGTACCTTGACTATATCATACCACTGCCTTCTTGCCTCCATGGTTTCAGAAGAGAAATCAGCACTTAATCTAATTGAGCTTCCCTTGTATGTGATGTTTTTCTTTTCTCTTGCTGCTTTTAGGATTTTCTCTTTGTCTTGAGCCTTGGATAATTTGACAAGTATATGTCTTGGGGTGGGCCTGTTGGGGTTTATGACTTGTGGAGTGCGCTGTGCTTCTTGGATATGTACATCTGTCTCTTTCAGTAGATTTGGGAAGTTTTCAGCCATTATTTCCTGCAGCACTCCTTCTGACCCCTTTCCCTTCTCTTCACCTTCTGGAATGCCTATAATACGTATGTTTGAGCGTTTTGCATTGTCATTCAGGTCCCTAAATCCTAATTGGATTTTTTCTATCTTCTTATTGACCCCTTCTACTACCTGTTTGATTTCTGAAGTACTGTCTTCCACATCACTAATTCTCTGCTCTGTCTCTTCTAGTCTGCTGATATTTGCTGCTAGTGTATTTTTGATTTCTTGAATTGTGGTGTTCATTCCCATCATATCTATTATGTTTTTTCGTATGTCTGCAATTTCCCCTCCAAGTGATGTCTTCATGTTGTTAACCTCTTTCATTACTTCGTCAAATTTGTCGGTGATAAATGTTCTGAGATCTTTCATTGCTTGTGCCAAGTTTTGCTCCCCTTCGTGATTATTGGTTTGTTGATTGGATTCAGCCATGTTTTCCTGATTACTGGTTTGGTTTGTAGATTTTTGTTGCTTTCTGGTCATCTCTTTATCTTGACGGATTTAATCAGTTCCTTAGCTTCTTTGTCTGCTCTTGGAGGTTAATTAGCTGTTATTTTTGCATCGGTGTTATATCTTCTCTTTGTCACTTTTTTCTTCTTATTCTAGTTTCTTGTTGTTGGTTAAGTTCACTTCCCACCGAATTGACGTCCAGACACCTTCCAACCAGCAAAAATCCCCGAAACAGCGCGGTCCCAAAGAGCCTTCAACGCTGCCCAGCCGCCCCCTGCAGAGACACTACCAGGCAAGCTCACGCAGCCACCATCTTCTCTGTTCTTCTGATCTTCTTTTTCTCTGATTCTTCCAGTTTTGAGGTTAAGTCTCTAATATAAAATCTTTCCTCATTTTTAATATAAGCATTTACAGCTTCATGCCAATTTTAAATGTAAGCATTTAGAGTTTTTTGGTTAGATTTAGTCAATTTTATTTCACCATTTTTGTTCTTACACCTTACAGAGCATTACACAATTACTTTTTTTTTCATTTTCTGACCTGCAAACAGATACCTTATGTGGAAATATTTTTTTTTAATATTACAAATTAGGTATTTCCAAAATGCAACAACTACATATAAGACAATTCACAAAGTGGAATTTACTAGGACATGTACTAAGAATTTAGAGCAGCCAATCAGTAGAAATCTGACTAAATTTGGCAATCAGGAAAATTCTGACCAAATTTAGCAATCAGCTATTTATATATTTAAAAACAAACCTAATTAATCTTCCAAACAAGAAGCTTGAAACTTTTTGTAAAATCCACATTGGAAGATAGGAAGTGATCATTTAAACCTATATCCAGCCTTAATAGTGTTAATCCCAAATACTAGGTTATTTCCAGTCTGCCACTGAATAAGGAGCATCTCAGTTTGTCTGACCCCATGTATCAAACTCTTACGCTATTGGGTGCATAGAAAGGTTAAGTGATCATTAATTAAAAAGCAAAACAAAAATTCATTAAATGTCTGTACTATTCTTCCAGCTCATCTGCAATTCCAAGTCTGCAACATGTGTCACTTAGCGACAAGCTACATTTTCTAGTACATATATTTATGTTACCTGTGAGTATGTATGTGTACACACGCACACAAAGATACTATGTAAAAACTGGCTATTAAAACTCTCTGCAATTGGAAAGCATCTACAGGACATTGTAATAGGAAAGGGCTTTATGAACTTCACACCAAAAGCACGCGCAGCAAAAGAACAAATAAATAAATGGGACTTCCTCTGCATCTCAAAGGAGTTTTTCAGGAAAGTGAAAAGAGAGCCTACACAATGGGAGAAAATATTTGGTAACCATATATCTGATAGGAGACTTATATCTTGCATATATAAAGAACTCCTATATCTTGAAAGTGAAAAGACAAACAGCCCATTTAAAAAATGGGAAAAAGATTTGAACAGACACTTTTCCAAAGATGATATACAAATGGCTAAAAAACACATGAAAAAATGCTCAAAATCCCTAGCTATTAGGGAAATGCAAATCAAAACAACAATGAGATACCATCTTACTCCCATAAGACTGGCAGCTATCAAAAAATCAGAAGACTACAATTGTTGGAGAGGATGTGGAGGAATGGGAACACTCATCCACTGCTGGTGGGAATGCAGAAGGATCCAGCCATTCTGGAGGACAGTTTGGTGGTTTCTCAAAAAACTAGCTATGGATTTGCCATATGACCCAGAAATTCCACTGCTGGGTATATACCCAGAAGATCTGAAAACAAGGACAAAAAACGATATATGCACATCAATGTTCATAGCAGCATTGTTCACTACTGCCAAAAGTTGGAATCAACACAAATGCCCATCAACAGATGAATGGATAAATAAAATATGGTATATACATACAATGGAATACTACTCAGCTATAAGAACAAATAGAGTACACGTGATAACATGGATGAATCTTGGAACCTCATGTTGAGTGAAGCAACCCAGGCATTGAAGGACAAATACTACATGCCCTCTCTGATATGAAATAAGTAAACCAAGCTGTCTCAGAGAGCTAGAGACTGGATGATAAACTTTAAGGTAGTTGGAGGGTAGAGGAAGGTTTTGAGCTGACAGCTACTTGGGTGAAATCTATGATAAGCTGGAGGTAAGTATTTGTACAGGGAAGGGATAAAATCGGGGCATAGGGGTAACTTAGGGTGGTGCTGCATGGGCTTTAGAGGCACTAGGGATGGGAGGATGGGTCAGATTGCCCAAGAAATTGGGCAGAGGGTGAGGGGAACATTTGATCATGGGAGATTGTCAGGTATGTAGTTGAAATTGTGGTGCAGAGAAAACTCTTTAGAGAATGTAATATGGAAGGTTGCCTGTTTTGGATGCTTAAGGGCAGGGGGCATCTGACACAGGGCAAGCTTCTGGGGAGTGTGTGAGTGCTCATTTTGTCATAGTGGATTATATCATTGGGTGGAGACCCATACAATGAGAGTGAAGGTATACCCACATCCTGGGGAGGACTGATGTTCTCAAACAAAGGGAATTGTAACTCTTGAGAGAATCGGTGGCTCCCAATAGGTTAGGGCAGTCAAGTAGATCAAGCCCTCAACATTTTTGCATGTATCTCTGAATATGGTCCCTCAAGTAATGAAGATTGATTGTCATGGTGGGCCCTAAGGGGAGGGGAAAAGAGGTGTTGAATACATGGAATCAGGGTAACTGTGGGGCAATGAAAGTGTTCCACAAGATCATGCCATGATGGATATAGGTCATGTTAAATTATACCAAAAATGTATAAAAGTCTATAGGCTAAAATATAAACCATAATGTAAAACATAAGATAACTAAAAATTTAGAAAAGTGTATAGTCTAAAATATAAACCATGATGTAAACCCAAATGAAACCATGTTTGAAAGCTCTCATTTCAATATCTGTACATTAGCTGCAGCAAATATAATATGAACATGTAAAAAGATCACCGTTGAGGAAGGACAAAGGGTTTGACGTTGGATATGTGGGTGTACCATATATTCTATATGTGAATTACTGTGACCTAAAACTTACATCAAGAGAAAATTAATAATCAGGAAAAAAAAAAAGGAGGTAGATACTGAGGAAGAAATGGAGGAAATTGCCTTGCCACTGTACATACAAGGCAACAGCTATAGCAGTGATGAAAGGCAAAATGTCAAAAACAAAGCTTTTTCATTTTTTTGATGCCCCAATTTATTTTTCCTTTATTTAATTTTTCTAAATTTCTATATATTCTATACCTAACCTTTAAACCCATCATTATATTCCATTTTCTTATTAATGGAGCCTGTCAATATATTGGGCTTCCTTTTTGAATAAGTTTTGGAATACAGAGAGGTTCAACTATGGTGGGAGAGGAGCATTCATGTGGGATGTCATTGGAGGGCTGCACACAGTTGGGAGGGAGTTCTCCAGGGCATGTCTACAGGGTACATAGAAAGGTTTGGATATTTTCATAGTGGTTTCAGTTGGAAACTACAGATGAGAGAGTGCTGACTTTCTGACCAGGGGAGCTCTATCACACTCCCCAGTGGAACAAAAACAATCCCCCAAGTGCAATGACAAAGACCAATAAAGATAGAAGGTCCAACGATGAGCCCTTGATACTGATGGCTCTGACTATGAGCCTGTATGCCTGAAATATGAACTAGAACTATAGCTGTGGGGTACCTAAGAGTTACCTCCTGAGAGCCTCCATGTTGCTCAGATGTGGCCACTCTGTAAGCCAAATTCAGCATGTAGATGCACTGCCTTCCCCCAGCATGGGACATGACTCCTGGGGATGAGGCTCCCTGGCATTGAGGGATTACTACCAAGCACCAGCTGATGATGTAACTACCAAAAGACCTTGAACAAAGAGGTCAACTCAGACCGGCAGAATATCTCAGCCTACATGTAATATCAGGTGTTAAAAACTGCTTTTTTACTTTGGATAAAAAAGGGGGGAATGGAAAGGACAAGTGAGTTTATATGGCTAAGAGTCTCCAAAAAAGAGTCAGGAGGTCATCGGGGGTGATGCTTATGCATGCCTCAGCAGGGTACCAGAGACAGCCAAGGTAGATGGAAACCCAGGTGCTGGTTCTCCTGAGGACTGCAGCAACTCACAGTTCTATGGTCAAGGCAGATGGCTCTGGAGTTCAGGACCATGTTAGTTGGCCTGACTTTGGAGTTTGTGTTCCTGAGTGTTATGGAGTTGGACTCAGATATAACCTTTCTACTCATGCCTCTTCTGTTACTTTTACTGGACCTGTGGTTGGCACTTGGGTTGGTGTATACTCAGGAAACCTGAAACTCTGAACTGTCCATGTGATGGCCAGGCCCTGGGCCTCAGGAGACTTGCAGCTCCTACCCTCTGGTTTCTTGGACTTACCCTGGCCAGCTGACAGGGAGGTGAAGAGGGTCAACCACCACACCAGGGAGCCAAGAGTGCCTACAGCTGCAAGCAGAAGAATTGCATCCATCATCCATGTGGAATCTAAACCTCCTCTTGAGGTAGAGGGGAATGGACATAGCCATCCCAGGTCCACAAGACACAGGAACAGAGTATGGATTAGAGTGGACTTACTGGTGTTCTGCTGGGGAACTATTGTGATAAGTAAGGGAAAAAACTGTAGTAGTGATGTGGAGAGGGTGGCCACGGTGGCTGCTGATGGTTGGGAGAGGGAAGAAGAGATATGGTGTGGGGGAATTTTCAGGATTTGGAGTTGTCCTAGATGGTGCTGCAGGGATGGGTGCTGGACATTGTGTGTCCTGTCGTGGCCCACTGTGTGGACTGGGGAAGACTATGGACTACAATCTAAACCACTGTCCATGTGCTGCAGCGGTTCTCCAGAATGTATTCGCCGAGTGCAGTGGATGTGCCACAATGAGTCTGTTGATATGGGAGGGGTGGGGTGGGTGGGGTGGGGGGTATATGGGGACCTCATATTTTTTTAATGTAACATTTAAAAGAAAATAAAGAAGAAAAAAAATTTTAAGTGCAAAAATTCACTTTCAATTGAGGCTTTGGTTCCTATGCCTTGGGGTTTTTTGACTTCACAACTGAAAAATACTACTAACATTTCACTTCCTTAAGACAAACTTTCATTGCTTGTTCAATAAGTTGCCCAGTCAAAAAATGGCTATATGGAAGTAAAAAACCAAGCCCAACCAAAACATACAAACAAACAAACCAGCCAATTCAGTACAATTTCTCTCTACAATTTGAACAGGCAATTTGTAGAAGTCATTGCTAACTAGATTAGAAAATCTGCAGTGCTTTCCAATTTTTCTCACCTACCTTACTGTCCATGTTCATATTTCAAACTGCACCAACAGAGCCCAGATTTCAGGGGTTGGCTGCTTGGCAGTCTTAGCTGCCTTTGTGACAGGCTTGTGACAGAGGCCCTTTCTCTTACTAAAGTGTTACTGGAAGTTTTCTATAAAGGGGGAGGGTTGCAAGAGAGCAAGGAAAGATGTTGGAGACTCAAACCATGAAATATGGGTCTCCTGTTGGATTTAAAGGCCATTATAAATTTCTGTCCCACAGTTATGATATGAATAATGGCCAATGGGAGCTGTAAATCTGGATGCAAACAATGTTCCCTACACATATGATCCTGCCATCTGCTGTGAAAGATTCAGAGATGATTTTGGAACAGGCTTTCATTATCAAGGAATTCCTGAGCTTTTTCTCTCCCTTTGAAGAGGAGGAGGTAGTGGAGGCAGAAGATGCATGCATGCTTCCTGGAGGAAAATCAAAGCTTTCAGGAGAACTAGAGTCTGCATGGGTTGATTTCAAATCAATGCTACAACTGATACACTGGAAGAGTCAGGTCTCAATTTGTTTCTTTTGTGCCTTTTCTTTGGCAATTTTCAGTACATCCTGAGCTTTGTATGATCCAGTTCTTAACTCTGAAGCACATTTTTTGTACTTAACTGGGTGTTTGATGTACTTGCTTGAGCAACTTGGCACTACTCTGTCTCTGTCATGAGCAAAATTTGAAACCTTAACCACAGAATAATCCATGACTGTGCTTGGAGAGATGAGGGTGGACTTGGACTGACTGGGGGACGTGTTGTCCTGGGCAGGAGCATGTGGCATTGGAGATGAGCTGGGCAATCAAACGTCTACAACTGTTGTGCCAGCTTCCAGGGGTGCTGAAGGTCTCTCCTCCTGAGTTCCATGTAAGGCCTGCCAGGGCCATCAGGCAGCACCCAAGCTCATGCCCAGTTTGGGGACAGGCCTGTGCTGTCAGGTGAGTGGTGTGAGGGCCCAGACTCCTTATGGCTTGGGGTGGCTGCTGGCCTCTAGTAAGCTTCACATTCACCTGCACCCTTCTGGTTAGGCAGGGGCAGTGTGCCATTTGCAGGTTCAGAGCTTCTCCTGGTGGCTAGAGCTCACCCTCAGGTGTTGTGGGGTCAGTTTGTTATCAGGGAATGAGAATGATGCAGCTGAGGCTGGCAAGATATTGGGCTTTGAGGCTCCTATGTGGCCAAGTATTGGCCAGGTGGGGCTGTGGCAGCCACTCTGTGGTTAGAGGTTAATGTGCAGCCAGGGCCGGGAGTCAGGTGGAAAAAGGGCCATCATGTGGTCAGAGGTAGGGAGCTGGTGAACCATGTGTCCTAGTTTCAGGGTGTCCAGGATTCATAATTCTGGTTGTTGGTTAAGACTGAAGAGAGACCAAGCAGTAAAGGACAGTGGATTGAAGCAGTGGCAACGCCCTCTTCCAACCAGTGGATGCTCTTCCCTGCTCAGATGACCTAACTCTGCCAGGGAAAAGAGGCAGGGCCGTGGAGCTTCTAGTCTCCTCTCCTTCTGACTCTGCCCTGCTTTCAGCAGGAAGTCAAGGAACTGACCCTCTGTGGTCCCCAGAGGCCACTCAAGGACTGTGGGAACCACTGGCCCTGGTCCTGGAATTTCCTGGAGATGAGAACCTTTCAAAGCCACTGGAGCCCAGGTCCTGTCATCTTGATAGCTAATGTGACCAATCAGCAGTTTAGCCCCAGCTCTGCTCTCAGGGCAAAAGAGTGGGGCTTGGAGAGGGTGGTCCTTGGAGGCTGAGAGCAGAGACAGCTGTCCCGGGATGGAAGGAGCCCCTGTGGCCACAGGTGGGGGCAGCTTCCTTCTGGCAGCAGGAGAGGCAGACTTAGAAATATAATGTGCTGCTGTCACCTTCATCTCTTTGTAGTACTTTGAGTTTTCAAATGTCATTGGGTTGCTTAAACCAACCCCTTCTGAGTCCCTCCTCTGCCCCAGGTGCTGTTCTAAGCACTGCCCCTGCCACTCTGCTTCTCCTCTCAAGAGTTCACAGCCCCTGGAGCTGTAAGGACACTGCTAGTGCCCATGTGGCTGGCTGGGGCAGGGCTGGGGTCCAAGCCAGGGCCAAGGCCCATCCTGGCCTGCCCTTGACCCTGAGTGCACCTGTCCCTCCTTGTCCTTTAAATGATCTGACATTGAATCTCTCATGGCTCCCAGCTGGTTCACTTCCAGGCCTGGCCCCACATTGCTGTGTGACCCTGGGCAGGTTCTCCTGACCTCTCTGTGCCTCAGTTTTCCCATCTGTGAAGTGGGGCTAGTATAGGACTTTCATGTTGAGTTGCTGCAGAGATTATCTGGGGTTAACCAAAGGCTCAGAGCTCAGTCTGACAGACACTGAAAGTATGATGAATATTAATTTGTAAATTACTAGTTACTGCTGCCTGGTGTTCCTTCAATGCACCACTATTTGATGTGGGAAGCCATGATCCACTCTGAGGCACTTCCTCAGCCTTTTCAGTTTTCAGTCTTGAACCCGGTTTCTATTGCAGCCACTGTAAACACAACTGCTAATGAATTGCAATTAGGTGTCCCTGGGGCCAGCCCCTCAGGCCCAGCCTCTAGCCCCCTCATCTCACATGTGCAGGAGGACAGGGGATTGTGACTCCTGCATGGGTCCCACAGGTGGTCAGGGCTGAGCCCAGATGGGAACCCAGATTCCCAAAGTCACTGGAGTCCCTTCCCAGGCCCCTGCCTGCAGGAGCCTCTGCCCACTGATGGGAGGTGTTTGCTTGTCCTTCAAGTCTCTTCAGGGCACCAATATGTTGGTGGAGGGTTCTGGCCTCCATGCTGCCTCCTGGACCCCCATCTGGCCTGGGCCTGGCCTCTGCCCACTGACAGCTGGCAGCAACCTGGTGGACCCACACTGGCCACATCAGGATCATGGCTTATGTCCTGGTGTCATCCATGGAAGTGGGCAGCTGATCCCCACTCAGGAGCTGGAATTCATGATGCCCCATCTGGATCCATCTGGATGCCAAAACAGCAGTGTCCATCATTGCCTTGGACAATCCCAGCCCTACAGGTGGGTCTCCTCTAGACAGGATGATTAGTTCTGTACCAGATGCCATGGCCTCCTCACCTCTTTGTTGAGGGGGCAGAAGGATGGAAGGACCCAGATGTTTACTTTCCCCCATTGTCATCTGATTAGACCCAGAACCTGTGCCACTGAAACAGACACTCTTCCCACAGTTATTACCAATAGATTTTAGTTTATTTTTGGACAGAAAATATGCACATTGCTAAAGAGTAAGGCAGTGTAGAAAGAACTAAAATGAAAGGAAAGAGCTGCTGCCTCTCTACTTCCCCCTCCAGGGCCATCTGGCCTCACCTGTTACCACCTGCCAGGGACCAGCAAATGTGAGGAGGGATTTCACTGGTAAACCACTAGCTTTCTTGTTCTTCCAATATTATTTTTGCCAGGTTTGTAGAATTCCCTGCCCAGGTGTTCCTGCTGACTGCCCAAGCGCTGCGATAAATAAGGACCCTTGGACAATGGCTGTTTCCTGGCTGCTGAACAGTGGATTGGCTTGAACAGTGGGAATTTATTTACTCATAGTTTTTTCAAGGAGAATACCAAAATCAAGAGTGTCATGAGAGTGACGCTTTCTCCCAGAAACTGAAGCACCCTGGAGCTGGTAGCCAGGGACCCTTGGTCCTAGCTCTTCTGTCATATCCCAGTGCACATGGCAGCCTCTGCTGATTTCTTTCTGTTATTCCAGGTTTTGTTGACTTTCACCTTTGGCTGCTCCTGGCTTTCTCTTTCCACGTGATCTTCCCTATAAGACCTTCAGTAACAGGATTGAGACCCATCCTGCTTTAGCTGGACCAGGCCTCAGCTGGTGTAACCTCGTCAGTAGACCCACATGATGGATTAGGTTTAAGAACATGCTTTTCTGGTGAATGTATCTCCAAACCACAAAAGCCAGTTACCCCGCTCTTGCCCCAACCTGTCCCCTGCCCTGTCCTGAAGCTCTATCTCAGATGCCCATTGGCCATGGCCCTTTCGCTTGCTTCCTGAGTCTACAGAACTGTGGACATCTCCCACCTGCTGCTCACCTCACACCTCACCTCTCAGTTGTGGGTTCATGGCTGTGTGCTTGCTGTCTCTTGAAAGGAATAGATACAATACATTCTCCTATGTTTGAACCAGAACTGGGAACTAAGCTCAAGAGTTTTCTCTTCCCTGCGATCACCCTGAACCCCTGAAGCCTCTATCTGGCATTTTCTTTACACCAGATAAATTGCTCCCAGGGTTCCTAAGCAGCATGACCTCCTTATTTTACATTCCCATTTGTAGTTTGAAAGGCTCTGGAGGGTCTTGCACATTACAAGTGACAGTTTGTTGTTGATGGTGTAGGAAATGGAGAGGAGATAACCAAAGATCCCAGGGCTTGGGGTCATGGCAGGAGGCAGGAGAGACAGAGGAGAGGGCACTGAGGGCTGAGAGTGCCAAGGGGACCTTGCCCCATCTCCCAAACCACAGTGGACACCACATGCTGTGGTCACATCAGGTGCCAGCAGGACCAGGTCCCCCAGGAGCAGGGTCTCCCTAATGTGGAGCCAAAGACCCCACTGCTGGGCACTGCCCTGGGAGGGCAGGATGATGGGACATGAGAGGGAGAGGGTGGGCCCCAAATCACAAGCTCTTGATAAAAGCAACCATTTGTGGGACCAGCAGGACCCTGTGGCCTGCACTCCCCTCACCTGTCCCCATCAGCCTCTCTGGGCCCCGTGGACAATTCCTGCATCTGCTCTGCACCCACCCTTACCTCCTCTTATTCCTCAGAGCCCCTAGCTTTCTCCCCCCACTCTGACTTGATGACCTTGTTTATTTCTGTTAAAAACTCCTTCTTTGAATACTGGTATGGGATGTAATTGACAGGGGACACATGGTTGGCAGGGAGTTCTACAGGGCATATATCCAGGGTACATAAAAATGTTTGGATATTTTCATAGTGGCTACAATTAAAAACAACAACTTAGGGAGTGCTGAGTTCCTAGCCAGGGGAGCTCTATCACAGTCCCTAAAGGAACAGCAACAATCCCCCAAGTGAAGAGTAAAGACCAAAAAAGAACGAAGGTCCAACAATGAGCCCTTGATACTAATGACTATGCTTGTGAGCCTGTGCACCTGAAATAAGAACAAGGCCTAGAGCTGCAGGGTGCCTAAGAGTTACCTCCTAAGAGCCTCTGTGTTGCACAAATGTGGCCAGTCTCAAAGCCAAACTCAGCGTGTAGATGTGTTGCCTTCCCCCCAGTGTGGGACATGACCCCTGAGGATGAGCCTTCCGGGTGCCAAGGGATTGCTACCAAGTACCAGCTGATGATGTAACTAGAAAATGACCTTGAATAAAAGGGTCAACTTGGACCAGCAGAATATCTCAGTCTACATATAATGCCAGGAGTTAAAAATGCTTTTTGACCTGAATAAAAGGGGGAAATGGAAAGGACAAATGAGTTTATATGGGCTATGAGTCTCCAAAAAGAGACAGGAGGTTATCAGAGGGGTTGCCCTTATACACGCCTCAGCAAAGTCCCAGAGACAGATAAAGTAGATAAAACCCCAGGTATTGGTTCTTCTGAGGGCTACAGAGACTCACAGGTTCTATGGTCATGGCAGATGGAGCTCAGTGCCATGTCAGTTGGCTCTACTTTGGAGTTTGTGTTTCTGTGTGATGGAGCTGGACTCAGATCTGATCTTTGTCCACAAGCCTCTCCTGTTACTTTTACCAGAACTATAGTTGGTGCTGGGGTTTAATGTATACCCAGGGGACCTGAATCTCTGGACTGACCATGTGATAGCCAGGCCCTGAGCCTCAACAGACTTGCAACTTCTACACTCTGGTTTATTGGACTTACCCCACTCAGCTAACATGGAAGTGAAGAAGGTCAACCACCACACCAGGGAACCAAGTGTGCCTACAACTGAAAGCAGGAGATTTGCATCCAGCATCCATGTGGAATCTAAGCCCCCTCTTGATATAGATGTGGAGTGGACGCAACCATTCCAAGGTCCACAGGATGGAGGAATAGAGTATGGATTAGAGTGGATTTACTGATATTCTATTCATGAACTATTGTGATTAGTAATAGAAGAAAATTTGGCACTGGTGTGGAGAAAGTGGCCATGGTGGCTGCTGGGGGTAGGGAGTGGGAGGAAAAGATGTGAGGTGGGGGTGTTTTGGGGACTTGGAGTTGTCTTGGGTGGTGCTGCAGGGACAGTTACTGGATATTGTATGTCCTCCCATGGCCCACTGGGTGGACTGTGGGAGAATGTGGGCTATGACATGGACCATTGACCATGAGGTACAGTGGTGCTCAGAGATGTATTCGCCAAATGCAATGAATGTATCATGATGATGGAGGTTGTTATGGGGGGAGGAGTGGGGTAAAGGGAGTGGGGGAATATAGGACCTCATTTTTTTAATGTAACATTAAAAAAATAAAGACAAAAAAACCCCCTCCTCCTTTGGGGGCATACTGACCTACTTATACTGCAAGTCTAGAGGCTATAGCTGTTATGGTTTGTGTTGACACGTGTCCACCTATGAAGCCAAGACTAAAATAATGAACATGTCCACCCCTGGAGTCCCCACTTGCCCATTCTCCACCCTCATTCCCTGCCCCCTATCCAGGGATCACTGCTGTGCTTCCTTTCACAATGGATTCCCCTGCACCTTCTAGAATTGCATGGGAGGGATTTGCACAGCACTGCTCTCTCTCTCTTCTCTCCCTGCCCCCTTGGTCTTCCTTCATTAACCCAGCATAATTATTTGGAGATCCATCATGGGGTGTGTATCCTTACTGCTAAGTAGGATTCCACAGTGTGGACAGACCACATGTGGCTCATGCTATACCCTGTCAGGCCTCTGGGTTGGCTCCAACTTTGGGCCTTTGCAGATAAAGCTGCTATGACCCAGAGACACATTAGTGGTGGCAGCACATTTGATCTCATTTCTCTCAGGTAAAAACCTTGGGGTGGAATGCAGGGGTTATGTGGCAGCCATTGGGCCTGGACACGTGGCTGCACCTGGTTCCTCCCTTCCCTCCCAACAAGCCCCCGAGTTGGTCCTCAGGGCCTCTTCTCTCCTGTTGCACCCCAAACAGGCTGCTACCCACAACCCCCACCTCCTTCCCACTTCTGTATTCAGGACCCCTTCCCCATTAGACCTCTCTGACATCCTATTTAAAATTGCTCTGTGCACCCCAATGTGTGAGATCCCCCCACTCTGTGGTGTGACACTCAGCAGGTCTGACATCCTGGTTGTCATCATCACTCTCCCTCCAGCACCTCTCAGGGTGCAGAGCTCTGCTCCTGACCCACACCAGCCATCCTGAGGCTCACTGACGGTAGGAAGCACTCCCTGGGGCTGTTGATTTCTAGGGCTCCCTTTGCAGTTCTCCAGACCTGATACACACCTCCGCCTCCTTCCCAGCCCCGTCAGCTGTGGGTTGAGGCAGCACCTGCCTCTGGTCAGGGAGGCCTTCCTACAGGGCTCCATTTGTGTCCCTTCTTCTGCCTGTGTGCCCTGAGGAGGACGGAGGAAGAGAGTCTTAACTTTCCTGAGCTGGCAGCAGTAGCTTTTGGGTGTGTTAATTCAGAGAGAGGAGAGTGGAGGAGCTTCCTGTACTGGGTGGGGTTGGCAGCTCCCTCTGTTGCTCTTGCTGCTCCCTGGGTGCCTGAAAGGCCATTGCTGTTCCCTCCAGGCTTGGGGCCTCCCTCCTGCTTTGCCCCACCTGGTGAGACCAGGTCAGCTCCTCCTCTGGCTCATCAGGCCTTCGTGCCAGTGCTGGCAGCTCCCCTCAGGCAGGAGCATCCCTGGAGGACCCCCAGAGGCCCTTGGGGTGGAGAGGGCAGAGGCACCTCCTGGAGGACAGGTTGTGGCTCTCTTCCTGCTCCACAGAGTTTCTTTCTCCTCTAGGGAAGCATCTTCAAGAGCAGATGCTCTTTCCATCCTTATTAAAAATCACTCCCTGCTGAGATGGACAATCCAAGACATGTTTCACTAGCAGATTTTTTTAAAAAGAGACAACCTTGTGACTTTGAGTCCATTATGGGTTTTCAACCAGGTTTTATCAAGGAGAAAATGTGGGCCCCATTCCTGCTCTTTTGTTTTTACTGTATATGGAGGGGAGGAGACCTGTGAAATGTCAGGTGAATGCCTCTCTGGTACATCCTGCCAGCTGTGGACCAGAATGTGTCACTTTATTAAAGAGTGTGTGTAGAGTTGCTGGTTTACTCACAGTATTGTCTCTGGGGGGTGTTAGTTTATTTCATTGCTTTTTTGTGATTTCCTTCATTTCAGGCTTTTTCTCTTCCTTCCCATCCTGCCTCCCATCTTTGCCCCCCTCTGCTGAATGCCACTGTGTGTGCATTTGCCTGCATGTGCATGTACGCAAAGTGCCACTGTACACACAGGGCCCTAGCTTTGTGCAAACTAAGTTTCTCTCTGTTTCTGAGAAGCCCTAGGTGTCCTCCTCTGTAGCACAGGCAAATACTAATGCTACCTTTAACTTCCAAAATATAGCCCACTCGCACCTGTTCAGGAGGCAGGTTCACATCTGTCATCAGGCCTGTCCACAGGTCACCATCAGCCATAAGCTGGAGGGAGCAGTGGGGGAGGCTGCAGACCTTTCCTTAGTTCAGGACAGCCCATGTGCCCACCCACAGAGCACCAGGGCACCTGGCCTGCTGGGCCCCCCATCCCAGGAGCTTGTAGTGGTCTGAGCAGAAGTGCCAGCAGAGCAGTCCCCAGATGGGGCAGGAGACCATCCTCACTACAGGAGGATGGTGAGTGAGGAGCAGTGTGTGTTCTTTAACTGATGGCTGAGGAGATTACCCACCTGTGGCTCTTTAAAAGACACCTCTTGGCTCTAGGAGTTGCCACATTCCATGGCTCAGTGCTGCAGCCCTGGCTGTGGTTTGATTCTTGGGTGCCTGGGATGGGGAGATCATGAAAATCACCCTCTACAGACAGGCACTATCAAGATGATTTGGTTCCCTTTACATAGTCAGCCCTTACCTGGCAGGTGTGGGTGAAGCCAGGGAAGGGGCAGGCATGGGCCATGCCTGAACTGAACCCCAGTTCTGGGAAGTATTTCCCTCTCCAGCAGCCCCACATCCTCCCTGATCTTATTTTGTAATATATATTCACCAACTAATCCATCCAATAGTGGGACCCACCTGCAGACATTTCAAACATGCAACTTTTACATGAAAGAAAAATTTCATTGCTTTTAATTGCCTCATCCAAGATCCCAGGTCTTTGGTGTTCACTAGTATAAGCACTAGCCACATTTGGCTATTAAATTTCAATTAATTAAATTTTTTTTTCTTTCAGAGAAGAAGCTGTAAATGTTTTGTAGCTGCCAGCAACTGTTTCCTGTGGAAACCTGGGGTGCCAGCTTGCACAGATCCTGTTCTTTGGGCCTGCATAGCTCCCTTGCTTTGTGTTATTGGGGGCTTCCTCTTTGTGCCCTGCATGCACCCCCCTCCAGTTTGGGGCTCTCTAGGTGCAGTGGCCATGATCTCCCCTTGGGGGTCCCTGTGCCCCCAGGTCCTGGGGACTCTGTGATAGGGAATGCTGTTATATCTTTCAAATTTTTGCAGTTTCTCTCCATCTTATTTTAGGAGTCATTTGTATGCAGGCCCATGTGCCCCTTATAGATAAATTTTCATTTTTTAGGATGTTGTGCTTTCATTTATACATTTGTTGAAAATTTGTGAAATTCATTCTACTTTTTTTGAGAAAGTATAAGAACTGCCCTTTCAAAATAAATAGGAGACACAAGCACAACAGATGATAATTAAGTTTACTAGGCCTGATACGGAGACTTTCATGCTAAGTCCATATCAGAAACCAAAGCCTAATTAAGTTCCTGTCTCTTGTAAAGGGTCCTTCTCCCTGAACCTGAAATTGGGGAGACTCACCAGCTCCCTTTTTTGTTCTGTAGCCTAGTTCCTCTAAGTCAAGGCTAAGCCAAGTAAGGCACTCTGTAAGACTGTATTTTCTTTTTTTTTTAAAGATTTATTTATTTATTTCTCTCCCTTCCCCCCTACCCCAGTTGTCTGTTCTCTGTGTCTATTTGCTGCATCTTTGTCCACTTCTGTCATTGTCAGTGGCAAGGGAATCTGTGTTTATTTTTGTTGCATCATCTTGTGTCAGTTCTCCATGTGTGCGGCACCATTCCTGGGCAGGCTGCACTTTCTTTCATGCTGGGCAGCTCTCCTCATGGGGTGCACTCCTTGCACGTGGGGCTCCCCTATGCGGGGGACACTCCTGTGTGGCATGGCACTCCTTGCGTGGATCAGCACTGTGCATGAGCCAGCTCCCCATGGGTCAAGGAGTCCTGGGGTTTGAACTGTGGACCTCCCATGTGGTAGACGGATGCCCTAACCACTGGGCCAAGTCCACTTCCTGACTCTATTTTCTTTCAGACTACCTTGTTCTGCCTATATGAGCCTTGCTCTTGGGCTGAATGCTGCCTAATTCATGAATCACTTAATAAAGGTGTGAAATCCAAAATGTTAATTACCTGGGTATTTTTTTGCACAGGTTCAGTGATGAGAACAGAATCTGAATGCCACTATGAAGGGCTCTGGAGATAAGAAGACAGAAGTAGGTTCCTGCTGAAACCTTTCAGCATGCTCTCCTCTCCACCATCTATAAGGTTCATGAGTGAGTCCCTCTTGGATCTGAGCTCCACTTATTTCTGTCTGTGCTCTCCAGTCTCACTAGCTTTCAGTCCAAAGTTCAGTGGGTCAATCTTTTTAATGAGAAAATTCAAGTTTTGATCCTGAGTCTCTAGCCTTATGGTTCAGTCCACAGTTTCATGTTTGCTATGGCTAGTTTCTTTGACCTGTGCACAAGTTAAGAAGCAAAATGATAAAGATGGATCCTCATTCTCTTAAAATGTTAATTCTCTATCCTATGGCACACTGGCATATTATACATATTCAAATATTATGGAGTTGGAAGCTGTACATATCGAACAAATTGGCAATATCTAACAAAGACAACCTAGAATTTTAATGTTAATTATGAGAAACATTCCAAGTAGACAAAATTACTCATCTCAGAGATGTGCTCCCAAATGTGATATCCCAGCCAGTCAAATGAGATGCCTATTTCAACTGATGCTCAGAGTATGTTAGCAATATTTTTAAAGTTTCATTAAATGATTCTTTGAAAAAGACAAGTGAGAAATTAAAAGCTCATGAGATGTCTATGTTTTCTGTATTTCTGTTTTTTATGTTTGATTAGTAGTTTAAATTGAAAGTATAAACTCTGTGTTTCTGTATGTTTGATGCATGATATTTTCCTACATCTGAATATTATTTCCAAATTAACTTATGAAACTCCTGCAAAGAGCTCTATTCAAATTGACTTAGAGATAAGTAAGCATTTACATATAAATTAACACTCCTAATGTTACAGGGAGCCCCATGCACAAGAGTGTACCCCCTAAGGAGAGCCACCCAGTGCAAAAGAAAGTGCAGCCTGCCCAGGAATGGCACCACACACATGGAGAGCTGACACAGCAAGATGACTCAACAAAGAGACACAGATTCCTGGTGCCGCTGATAAGGATAGAAGCAGTCACAGAAGAACACACAGCAAATGGACACAGAGAGCAGACAAAGGGGAAGGAGGGGAGAGAAATAAATAAATCTTTTTAAAAAAGTACAATATAAGCATAAATTTCATTCTACATGGGTGTGTTCTTCCCAACTCCATGTAATTACTGATCAAATAAACTAGAACTATATCTATTAGAGCTTATATTTTGATTTTATTATTTTTATTTTTATTTTTAGTCTTTATTTTTTTAATATTACATTAAACAAAATGAGGTCCCCATATTCCCCCCATCCCCCTCATCCCACTCCTCCCCCCATAACAACAATCTCCTCCATCATCATGAGACATTCATTGCATTTGGCAAATACATCTCTGAGCACTGCTGCACCTCATGGTCAATGGTCCACATTAGAGCCCACACTCTCCCACAGTCCACCCAGTGGGCCATGGGAGGACATACAATGTCCAGTAACTGTCCCTGCAGCACCACCCAGGACAACTCCAAGTCCCAAAAATACCCCCACATCTCATCTCTTCCTCCCACTCCCTACTCCCAGCAGCCACCATGGCCACTTTCTCCACACCAATGCCACATTTTCTTCAATTACTAATCACAATAGTTCATGAATAGAATATCAGTAAATCCACTCTAATCCATACTCTATTCCTCCATCCTGTGGACCTTGGAATGGTTGCGTCCACTCCACATCTATATCAAGAGGAGGCTTAGAATCCACATGGATGCTGGGTGCAATTCTCCTGCTTTCAGTTGTAGGCACTCTTGGCTCCCTGGTGTGGTGGTTCACCTTCTTCACCTCCATGATTATATTGAAAGAAAAATTATGTTTTCAAGATTGTTACCTTGAAGAGAGTTTCCAAGATCTTTTTGATCATTTAAATACATTTGCAAGATATGTTTTGTTAAAGGAAAATAAAGTTTTGTCTTAAATTTTAAAGTAAAATAAACTGGTTGTTGTAGAAAGAAATGGGAATATGTAGGACAATCATGAGTTGATACAGAAAGTTGAAGGTTTGCAGAAAATGGATTTTATTTGTCATGGCACAGGGTGGCTAAGATTTGATAGGTTTATAAGATTTTTAAGAGTTTTCCCATCAGACAATATCTTCATACAGTGCTTCATACAAAATCACTTCATACCGTGGTTTTCTCTCTGTTCAGTTAAAGTTTTCTTGTATTATCTGTCTGTTCTTAATAAGAAGTTATAAAAGGTTTTCCTTAACTGAGTGTCTTGTTTAGAAGCAAACTTTCTGTATCACCTCTGCTGTATATTTACCTTATCATCCTCTCTTGTTGTAGAGAATAAACCTCACTTTTGAAATAATTATGTTTATTTTACAATCATGCTACCTCCTATCTTTAGTTTTACAACTTTTTATTTTGTTAAGTTTTTATTGAAGATTATCATTCATATGTGAATATCCATAAATAATAAGTGTATAGTACAAGTTGTGAACTTACAAAACAAACATGAATATCATCATACAGGGCTCCTATATATTACCCCAACAGCAGTACCTTGCATTGTTATGAAACAATTGTTACAAACCATGAAAAAGCATTGTAAAAATATGACTACTAATAAATATAGCCAATATCTTACATTTGGTGTATTTTTCCCCCAACTCACCCAGTTAATGACACCCTGAATTAGTATTATGTACTTATTATAGTTCATGAGAGAACATTTTCATATTCTGTTAGCCACAGTCCATCTTCTACCACAGGATTCACTGTGTTATACAGTCTCCTGTTTTGTACAATCCACTAAAAGTGTATACTCAGTGGCTCTCACATCCATTGCAAAGTTGTGCTATCATCACCTCAGTCAATTTTAGAACATTTTCACTACTTGAGAAGGAAAAATCCCGTATCTCCTTATACCCCTTATTATTGTCCCTTAGAATTGATATAATATCTTTGCCATTGCTGCAAATATTACAATATTATTGTTAACTCTACTCTGTTATATGCAGATGGTCTCTTCTTGCACATGGTACTTTTTATAATACTTTTTGCACAGGGAGCCCATTTGCCATCTTTGGCAGCCCTAGGTGGGCTGCTCTTGAAGTTACTGGCAACCTACCCTTAGTTCCTGAAAATAAGCATAGCTCAAACAAAAGGACAGGTGAAATTTTCCGTGTGTAATCATCCAGGGGGCACTCCATCCTTGTAGCAGTTCCCCCTCTGTTTATACCCTCTCCTTACTCTTGAGGAGGTTTAGCTTCTGGAGCTGCTTCCTGCTGACTGTGGATGTTGTGACAGGTTCCAGTGGAGGAGCAGAATCTTGCCCTAGCTATGTTAAGGTATATTTGACTGTCAGCACACTGACAACAGAATCGTTCATAGCTCTGGGCTATGATCATTTGCAGTTTAATAGCTTCTAAACTTTTACTCATGAAGTACACCAAGCAGTTAAGAAGGCAGGGACCACATTTTAAGAGCATGATACCAATTATTAGGGGACTTATTATGGGTAAGAACCATGATAATTTAGGCATAGAGTTTTTGATGGATTCTCATATCGATTATGCAGGAGGATTGGTAATGTTATGAAGCTAAATGGCTTGGGTGTTTAGCCCTAGCTGCACTGATGTATTTAACCATGTGCAGCAGGAGATATTGGCTACTGCACATACCCCTCTTTGTTCTGCCAGAAGATGATCTAAGGCCATCTCATTATGCATGACATTTACTGTGTCTATAGAAACTCGAATTGTTTTGAGAATTGCATCAGTGATATTGACACGTTCTTCTACTGTGGCTGTTAGGTTGCCTCATGATAGGCAAACCTTCCATAGGGAGTTGATAATCTTATGGTTAACCCTAGCCCAGCGACTTCATATCTAGGGTAAGTTTATTTCTGGTATGGCTAGTGGGCTGGTAAATAGAGATACCATGACTCAGATATCCTATAGTATATTGGCTCCTTATCCAAACATTGTTTACACATTCAGACTTGGGGATCAAGCAGTCCTCCTTCTAAGCCTTCAAAAGGCATTTGAAAATGTATCTTTTTGGTGTACACAGGGCTTTCTAATTGGTTCTTTATAAAATTTGGATTTTTTTAAAAGACTCTGCAGCTGCCTATTGTTTTAATTAGGTCACAGCAGACATTAGATAGGGGACCCAGTTTGTAAGGTAACATGATTCACAAGGCAAGTAGGAGCAAGAATTTTTCTAAGCAGCCCACATCCTTGAGTTTTTATATTTTAGCTCCCACCTTGGATTTAAATAAGTATAGGATAGGTAAATAAAGGCTCCAACTTTTTTGTTCCCCTTTTAGATATTGGCTGTAGCAGTTTGATATTATTGATGAATTTCAATTCTAGGCATATCAGATGATACTGGATTCATAGGTTTACTTAATTAAGGAATTACAGAAACCTCTTCTGCCAGTAGGGCATTGAGTCCCCACCCACCAAAGAATGATATTTAATCAATTACCTAACTTCATATCTTGAGGAAAGAGAAAACTAAACCTAACATTAGTAGGAGGAAGGAAATAATAAAGATCAGAAAGGAGACAAGGGAGATAAAGCACAGAAAAACAACTGAGAGGATCAATGAAACCAAAATTTGGTTCCTTAAAAAGATTAATAAAATTGACAAACTTTTATCCAAACAAAGAGAAATGAGAGAAGATGCAAATAACTATTTAAGGAATGAAAGTGGGAACATTAACACTCATTTGGCAGAAATTAAAAGGGTTATAAGAGAATACTATGAACATTCATATGTCAATAAACTAGATAATTGAGAAGACATGAACAAATTCCTAAAACATAAAAACAACCTGCTCTGACTCAAGAAGATATAAAAGATCTTAACAGACCTATAAAAGCAAAGAGATTGAATAATAATCGAAAATGTCCCATCAAGGAAAGGTCAAAGTCCAGATGGCTTCAGGGAGAAGTGTACCAAACATTCAAACAAGAATTAACACCAATTCTTCCCAAACTCTACCAAAAAACTAAAGTGGTAGGAATTCTTCCTAACTCATTATTCCATAAGGCTACTATTGTTCTGATACCCAAATCAGATAGACACATCAAAAGAAAACAAAGAACCACTTCCATATGAATACAGAAGCAAAAACTCCCAACAAAACACTAGCAAATCAAATCAAACTACATATATTATAAGGATTATACTCCATGACCAAGGGTGACTTATCCCCAGAATGCAGTGGTGGGCCAACCTAAGAAAATCACTCACTGTAGTAACACACATTAAAAACAATGGAGGGAACAATCTATGATCACTTCAATAGCACTGAGAAGCCTTCTGATGAAATCTACCATGATTTCATAATAAAATTGCTCAGAAAAATAGGAATGAAAGGTAACAACCACAACAAGTAAATACAAAAAACTCACAGCTAACATCAAAGTCAATGTGAGAAACAATGAAAGCCTGCAATGAAAGAATGAAACCTGAGGTCAGGAACAAGACAAGGATGCCCACTGTTACCACTTCTATTCAAAATTAAAATGGAAGTTCTAGCCAGGGTTATTAGGCAAAAAAAGATAAAGGCATTTAAATCAGAAATCAAAAACTACCACTATTCACAGATGGTATGATCGTTCATATTGAAAATCCCAAAAAATCCTCAAGAAATCTACTAGAGGAAACAAATTCAGAAAAGTTGCAGGGTATAAGATAAACACTAAAAAAAAAATCAGTTTTGTTTTTCCATACCAGGAAAAAACACTGTGATATGGGCATTAAACATCAATTGCAGCAGCTGCAACACCTACTCTGCAGTTCATTGACATCACCCAGGATAACTAAGAAGGAGGTGGGGAAGGACAACCACCATACCAAGGAACCAAGAGAGTCTACAACTGCAAGAGAGTCCCATCCATCAGCCATAAGGGATTGAAGTCTCCTCTCAATTAGAAGTGGAGTAGGTATCCCCATTCCAGAATCGTCAGGATTGGGGAATAAAATATGGATGAGAGTGGACTTACTAATATTCTACTATGAACTTACTGGTATTCCAGCAATGGAAGAAAGTATATCATTGATGTGGAGACAGTGGCTGCTGGAGGTGCTGAAGGCACAGAAAGGGAAAAAGAGGTGTAATATGGGGGCATTTTTGAAACATGGAATTGTCTTTACTGACACTGCAAAAACAGATAGAGGCCACTATATATCCTAAAGAATTGAGTGAGAGTGAGTAGGAAGAATGTAAACTATAATCCATGCTTCGTGGCAATGCTCCAAATGTGTTCATCAATTGCAATGAATGTACCACATTAATGAAAGAAGCTGTTAATGTGGGGAAGGGTGGGAGGTGTGTGGAATGGGGCATTTGGGAATCCCTTATACTTTTTGTGTAACATTTTCTGTAACCTAAGTACATTTGAAAAAATAAAAAAATCTTTAAAACATTCCATTCACAATAGCCTCTAAAAGAATAAAATACCTGATAATGAATTTAAATAGAGATGAATGACCTATACACTGAAATCTGCAAAGCACTTAATTAAATTTGACCTAAATTATGACCTAATTAATTTTAATTAATTAAAGATGATCAAAATAAATGGCGAGTCCTTGTTTCAGATTTAATATTGTTACAATATCAGTACTATCTGAAGTGATCTGCAGATTAAATGCAATACCCAAACTGGGGGGAAGGCAATACATTTACATGCTGAGTTTGGCTTTGAGACTGGCCACATTTGAGCAACACAGAGGCTCTCAGGAGGTAATTCTTAGGCACACTGCAGCTCTAGGCCTTGTTCTTATCTCAGGTGCACAGGCTCACAAGCATAATCATTAGTATCAAGGGCTCATTGTTGGATCTTCCTTCTTTTTTGGTCTTTGCTATTGCACTTGGGGGATTGTTGCTGTTCCTTTAGGGACTGTGATAGAGCTCCCCTGGCTAGGAACTCAGCACTCCCTCAGTTGTTTTTAATTGTAACAACTATGAAAATATCCAAACATCTTTATGTACCCTGGATATATGGATATATGCCCTGTAGAACTCCCTGCCAACCATGTGTCCCCTGTCAATAACATCCCACACCAGTGTTCCTCCTCTGACATTGTTGAACCTCTCTGTGATCCAAAACTTCTTCAAAAATGAAGCCCTATATTGCCAGGTTCCATTAGTAGTAAAATGAAATATAGTGATGAGCTTAAAGGTTAGATATAGAATACATATTAATTTAGAAAAATTAAGGTAAAAATAAATTGGGGTACCAAAAAATTTAAAAATGCAAAAGCTTTATTTTTGATGTTTTGCCTTCCATCACTGCAATAAGTGTTGCCTTGTATGCAAACTGGCAAGGCAACTTCTTCCACCAAGGGATTACTACCAAGTACCAGCTGATGATGTAACTAGAAAATGACCTTGAATAAAGGGGTCAACTCGGACCATCAGAATATCTGTCTACATATAATACCAGGAGTTAAAAATGCTTTTTGACCTTGAATAAAAGGAGGAAAGGAAAGGACAAATGAGTTTATGTGGCTATGAGTCTCCAAAAAGAGCCGGGAGGTCATCAGAGTGGTTGCCCTTACGCACACCTCAGCAGAGTCCCAGAGACAGATAAAGAAGATACAACCCCAGGTACTGGTTCTTCTGAGGGCTACAGGGACCAACAGTTTCTGTGGTCATGGCAGGTGGAGTTCAGTGCCATGTCAGTTGGCCCTAATTTGGAGTTTGTGTTTCTGTGTGATGGAGCTGGACTCAGATCTGATCTTTGTCCACAAGCCTCCCCTGTTATTTTACTGGATCTGTAGTTGGTGCTTGGGTTTAGTGTATACCCAGGGGACCTGAATCTCTGGACTGACCATGTGATAGCCAGGCCCTGAGCCTCAACAGACTTGCAACTCCTACACTCTGGTTTATTGGACTTACACCACTCTGCTAACATGGAGATGAAGAAGGTGAACCACCACACCAGGGAGCCAAGAGTGCCTACAACTGAAAGCAGGAGAATTGCATCCAGCATCCATGTGGAATCTAAGCCCTTTCTTTATATAGATGTGGAGTGGACACAACCATTCCAAGGTCCACAGGATGGAGGAATAGAGTATGGATTAGAGTGGACTTACTGATGTTCTATTCATGAATGATTGTGATTAGTAACTAAAGAAAATGTGGCATTGGTGTGGAGAAAGTGGTCATGGTGGCTGCTGGGGGCAGGGAGTGGGAGGGAGAGATGTGATGTGGGGGCATTTCCAGGGGTTAGAGTTGTCCTGGCTGGTGCTGCAGGGACAGTTACCAGTCATTGTATGTCCTCTCATGGCCCACTGGGTGGGCTGTGGGAGAGTGTAGGCTATGGTGTGGGCCATTGACCATGAGGTGCAGTGGTGCTCAGAGATGTATTCACCAAGTGCAATGAATGTCTCATGATGATGGAGGAGGTTGTTATGGGAGGGAAAGTGGGGTGAGGGAGATGGGGGTTTATAGGGACCTTGTATTTTTTTAAGGTAACATTAAAAAAATTTTTAAAGACCAAAAAAATGAAAAAAATAATAAATGCAATACCTGCCAAAATCTCTGCAACCTTTTTTTAGGAATGGAAAAAGGTGATCCTCAAATTCATATGGAATAGCAAGGCACCAACTAGCCAAAACAATCTTTCAGAAGTCTCTAACTATATAATAAGCACACACAACAAGATATCATCCCAAATTATACAACATAACATAAAAAGAACTGGAAAAATCTCATCTATTCTCCAGGGGAAAAAATCAGCCAATACAGTCCCAAATGAACCAGAGAAGGAATTATGCATCAAAGCAGTCTCTGCTCAATAAGAAAGGTAAATACTCTTGAAATGAAAGAAAAGATAGTTCTCAACAAAGAAACATAAACAACAACAAAAATGTAAAAGGAAACTTTAGACCTATATATAAAATATCCAAAATTCAAGGAAAACTAACAAGATGTGGCAAAGTAAGGAGTTCCTAGAGTCAGCTCCTGCTACAGGGCAGTTAGTAATCACATGGTGCTATCTAAAGCACTGTTTGGGTAATCCAGGAAGCCAGAAGAGCTTCATGCAACATCCTTGAAAGAACAGAAGGAAGGAGACTGCCCATCTGCAGAGAAGATTCAGAAGTAGAGCACCCCATGCCCTGGAAGCTGGTGCCCATCATCCAGTGGAGGCACAAGTCACCTCGAGAGCTATTCTGCAGCTGGAATAGGAAGCTCCACTTCCCAAAAATGGGGAAGGAAAACATAGTTGGGCACCAACTTCAGCTACTGATGAGTAAATTGAGAGGGCTACAGTATATAATTCTAAGAACAGCTAAAGTTTGAACCTGAACAAGTCAGAAAGAGGCTGGGTGTCACCATCTTAACTCCACGCTGGGCACAAGGGGAAGCAGGACAGAATAAAAATCCCAGTGCTGGTAGGGACCAGCACCTTTCCATCCAGATCAGATTGCAGCTCTAGCATAGGACCCAGCCTCACCTCCAGCAGGGAGGAAGCTGGGGGACCTGCATTAGCCTCTTTGGGAAATTACCAGCCAAGTTGAGATGTCAGAGAATATCCTACCATAGCAGCACAAGCTGCCCCAAGAGCTATCCTCTGGCTAGAAATGGAAGCTCCTTTTTCCCAAAAACAGGAGAGGAAGAGAGTTGGCCACTGATTTCAGCTACTGATTAGTAAATTCAGTTTGCTAGAGTCTAACCCTAAGAACAGCTAAAGGATGAACCTGTCCAAGTCAGAAAGAGGCTGGTGGCCACCATTTTAACTCCACCCCCAGCAGAAGGGGAAGCCAGGCTGACCAAAATCATGGTTGAACATAGGGACCTGTTTCTTTCACCCAGATCAGCCTGCAGTCCTATTCTAGGCTTCAGCCCCACCTCTGGCAGGGGGGAATCTAGTGGACCCTGCACTAGCCTATCCAGGTAACTTCAGGAACCTTTAGCTGACATGGGCTGAATAACTGGAAGTCTACCAGGACAACTGTGGTCATCTTGGACCTGCAATACATAGATTGCTGCCCATGCCTGCAGCTCTGTCCCTGCCCCAGGCAGGGGTGAAAGGGGCATGAAGCTTCATCAGTTTCACTGGGCAGCCACAGTCACAGCCTGCATAACTTGAATTATTCCACACAGCTGTGATTCTGTCCCTACCCCTGGCAAAGGAGAAAGTTGAGAGAAGCTTCATAGGTCCCTGGGTAATGAGGGCAGCTTAAGCCTCCACAGCTTAGAGTACCAACTACATCCTTGGCTCCTACTGCACAACCAGCAAAGGAGAAAGGGCAGAAAGCCATAAACTAAAGAGGAAAAACTACACCCAGAATAAATACTCTACTACACCAGATGCCAATACAACAAAAAATTATAATCCACACCAAGGAACAGGAAGATATGGCCCAGTTAAAGGAACAAGATAATGTTCCAAGTAACAGAAAGGACTTGAGACAACTAATCATAGAAGTTCAAAACAGGGAAACGGACTTTGGCCCAGTGGTTAGGGCGTCCATCTCCCCGGGCCTCCTTGACCCGTGTGGAGCTGGCCAGGCGCAGTGCTGATGCGCGCAAGGGGTGCCGTGCCACGCAAGGGTGTCCCCCGCGTGGGGGAGCCCCACGCGCAAGGAGTGCGCCCGTGAGGAAACCCGCCCAGCGTGAAAAGAAAGAGCAGCCTGCCCAGAAATGGCGCCGCCCACACTTCCCGTGCCGCTGACGACAACAGAAGCGGACAAAGAAACAAGACGCAGCAAATAGACACCAAGAACAGACAACCAGGGGAGGGGGGGAAATTAAATAAATAAATAAATCTTTAAAAAAAAAAAAAAAGAAGTTCAAACAAATCTCCTTAATAAATTCAATGAGATGGCTAAAGAGATTAAGGATATTAAGAAGACACTGGAGGAGCACAAAGAACTCGAAAGCATACATAGCAAATTAGCAGATCTCAGAATGAAAGGTGCAATAAATGAAATTTAAAAACATTGAAATCATATAAAGCAGATTTAAGAAGGCAGCAAAAAGGATTGGTAAGCTGAAAGAAATGGCCTCTGAAAGTGAACATAGAAAAGAACAAATGAGGAATGGAAAAAATTGAACAAGGAAACAGGGACATAAATGACAGCAAAAGATGTACAAACATACATGTCATGGGTGACCCAGAGAAGAAGAAAAGGGAAAAGGGGCAGAAGGAATATTTGAAGAAACAATGGTAGAAAATTTCCCAACCCTATTGAAGGACATAGATATCCATGTCCAAGAAGCACAATGTACTCCCATCCAAAAAAATCCGAATCAACCAACTCTGAGACACATACTAACCAGAATATCTGATGCCAAAGACAAAGAGAATTCTGAGACCAACAAGAGAAAAGCAAAGCATGACATAAGGGATACCCAATAAGATTAAGTGTTGATTTCTCTTCAGAAACCAGGGAGGCAATAAAACAGTGGCATGATATATTTAAGATACTAAATATAGAAGTAAAACTTCCAGCCAAGGATCTTATATCCAGCAAGACTGTCTTTCAAAACTGAGGATGAGATTAGAATATTCATAGATAAACAGAAACTGAGAGAATTTCTAACCAAGAGGCAAGATTTTCAAGACATACTAAAGGTTACGCTAGACCCTGACAAGAAAAGACAGGACAGAGAGGCCTGGAAGAGAGTCTAGAAATGAAGATTTTATCAATAAAATTAAAAGAGGAAAAGAAGGGTGAAAATAAAATACGGCAGATAAAACTCAAAAAGTCAAGAAAAAACTTAACCAATGATGTAAGGCACTTGTATTCATAAAACTGCAACTCAATATTAAAAAAAAAATTAAAAAAAGTTCTAAATAACTGGAAGAATATTCCATGCTCATGAATTGGAAGACTAAATATCATTAAGATGTCAATTCTACTCAAATTGATATACAGATTCAATGCAAGCCTGATGAAAATTCCACCAGAATTTTTTTAAATTGAAAACACAATTATCAAACTTATTTGGAAGGGTAAGGGATCCTGAATAGCCAGGAATATCTTAAAAAAGAAAAGCGAAATCTCACCTCCAGACTTTAAATCATATTTCCTAGATATAGTGGTTTAAAAAAAGCATGGTACTGCCATAAAGACAGACACATAGACCAATGGAATCAATTTGATGGTTCAGAAACAGACCCTCACATGTATGGTCAAGCCATTTTTGACTAGCCTATCAATCCCACACATCTCAGGCAGAATAGTCCATTCAATAAATGGTGCTGAAAGAACTTGATATCCATAGCCAAAAGAAGGAAAGAGGACCTCTATCTCACACCTTATCCAAAAATTAACTCAAAATGGACCAAAAACCTAAAAATAAAAGCAAGAACCATAAAACTTCTAGAACAAATGGTAAGAAAGTATCTTCAAGATGTGGTGGTACATGGTAGATTCTTAAAGGAGATAAGAGGAGGACTGAGATGGACTACTGATGGTTAATGTACATAAATTTTAATTAGCTTTGCTGTGAAGGTGTGGAAATGTATAGAGCGAATGGTAACACATAGCGAGTAAAAGCTAGTTTATAAATGGGGATGTGGTGGAAAATGGTAATCTAGATATGAAATGCCAATTGACAGAATGCTAAAGAAATAATCTAGGAACCCTGAATAGCACAGCAAACCAAGAAGTAGATGAGAATTGTGTTTGATGGTACAAATGCAAAAGTGTCCTTTGTTAGCTAAAGCAAATGTACATCACTACTGTAAGGTGGTGGGAATGTGGAGAAGTATGGGAAAAATACAACTGGAGTGACCTATGGACTCTGATTAGCAGTAATAATATAATATTGTTGCATCTATGCCAAAGGTGTACTGTGTTGATAATGGGGCAATATGGAAAATGTATGCCAAATGTACACTATGGTCATGGTAACAATCAGATGATATTAACTTATCTGTAACAAATGTTCAGATAGAGGGGTGTTGTTTGGGAATTCTGTACATGTGCATGATTGTTTTATAAGTTTACAACTTCTGCCATAAAATTATAGTTAAAAAATAATAATAGGGTAGGTTGGGGGGGAAATACACCAAATGTAACATAAGAACAACAAGATTTTGACAAAAATCTTTCATAATTTGTAAGAAACATCTCATGAAAATGCAAGGTGTTGGTGGAGGGTTGATGTATGGGACCCCTGAATGATGTTACACGTTTGCTTTCTAACTTCACAATTTTTACCATACTTATTATTTATGAATGATCATATATAAATGATATAAAGATAATAATAGGGTGGGTTGGGGGAAAATACTGTGGTTAGTAGTAATATTGTGACAATGCTCTTTAATCATTAGGTTAAAATGTTTAACAATTCAAGGTATTGGTGATAGGGTGAGGTATGAGAGTCCTGTATCATGTTATATATATTTGTTTTGTAAATTCACAATTATTATTATACACTTAATGTTTATGTATGCTTATGTATGAGTGGTATACTCTAATAAATTTTTAAAAAATGTTTTAAAAAGCATGGGACCCACTGAGTCCATCACTCTCCTTTCTGGGGAACAGGATTGGAAGGAGACTATCTGGGGAGTCAGGCAAGCTAAAATTAGATTCAATTATAAAACAAAGTTGAAAAATTAGGTATTTTTTTATCACCAATTTACAGATGAGGAATAGGTACAAAGATCTCAAAGTACTTTTCCTGAAGTGACCCACCAAGTACATGTCAGGATCTAAGTACAGGGAAGTCTGACTTAAGGTAAACCACTGTGGAAATGACTTCACAAGAGTCACAATTCCATCCAAGTTGGGCCTCCCTCAAAGCCCATGGTGAGCCTCAACTACATTCAAGGGCTGCAAATATGATGGTCTGAAACCACCTACCCAACAAGGAGGGTCATCATAGAGATGGTGGAAAGAGCCACCGTCTCCACCCTTTACACTTTATTAAATAAAGTGAGTGCATGGTGACTGTTTAGGACTGTTTAGGTGATCCAGTGAGCAAGAGATAAAGAATCAGCAAATACAACTTGAAGAAGAGGGGTCAATGGTAGGATAACAGAGCAGGTAAGAAAGATGCTGTGAGTGGATGAAGTTCAACCTGCTGCCCACATAGGATGTCCCAGGTTTGGTTCCTGGTGCCTCCTAAAAACAAACAAGCAAACAAATGAATAAACCAACTCAAGGGAGCCTATGTAGGCTCAGTGGTTCAGTGCCAGCTTCCCACATACAAGGTCCCAGGTTCAGGTTCAATGCCCAGTCCTGGTACCTCAAAAAAAAAAGGTTACCTAAGTCAGAGAAGACAAGACTTGAGCTGGGGATCAAAGGAGGAGGAGGAAGCAGGCAAATGGTGAGGGGCTATTTCCACATCAAGAAGGAAGAAAGAGCTTTATCACTCAATTACCTCCAAGGGAGTTGGGCATGACAAAAAAAAAAACATTAAAAATGTGCAAAGTATTTACATAGACATTTCTACAAGGAAGATATACAAATGGTAAATAAGCATAAGAAAAGATGCTCAAGTCCATTAGCCATTAGGGAAAGGCACATCAAAGCATGATGAGCTGTCCTTCACACCCACTCAAAAGGCTATTATTTTTTAAATTGGAAAATAGCAAGTGCTGGTAAGGATGCATATAAATAGGAAACCTCATACACTGTTGGTAAGAATATAAAATAGTGTATTGGCTGTGGAAAACAGCATGGCAGTAACTCAAAAAGTTAAACTAAAATTACCAAATGACCTGGCAATCCCACTTCTGCATATATATCCAAAAGAATTGAAAGCAAGGATTCAGACAGGTATTTGTATGTCAATGTTCAGAGCACAATAAAGAAAGGGTAGAAGCCAAATAACTACCAGCAGATGAATGGATAAACAAAATGTGGTGAATACATACAATGGAATATTATTCAGCTCTAAGAAAGAATGAAGTCCTGATGCATTCATCAACATGGATGAACCATCAGGACATTACATTCGGTAAAATAAGTCGGACACAAAAAGACAAATATTGTATGATCTCACTGATATGAACTAAGGATAAGAAGCAAACTCACAGATTTAGAATCTAGAATGTAAGTTACCAAGGGATACAATGGGTTAGAGAATGGAAAACTGATATTTAAATTGTGCAGAATCTCTATTTAGGTTGATTATAAATGTTTGGGAATGGATAGTGGTGATGGTAGGACCTTACTGTGAATTATATGTTTGTGAATATGGTTGAGAGAATTTGTTTAAGGTCATGTACGTTACTAGAAGGAAAGCTAAAAGCCTAAAGGTGGGATTGTTTAACTAAGTGAATGTGTTATGGATGATGGACTGAGGTTAACAAATATAAGATTGCTCTTTCATGAATTATAACAAATGGATGACACTATTACACATTGTTAATAATAGGAAGGTAGATGGAAAAAATACACCTAATGTAAACTAAGGATTATAGTTGTCAGTAATATCTTATATTCTTTCATCAATCCTCACAAAGCTGACACACTAATGCAAAGAGTCAACAATAGAGGGATACATGGGAACATTGTATTTTTTACATGAATTTTCTGTAAACATACAACTTCTCTCATTTAAAAAAATTGTAGTAATTTAAGAAAGCATTATGCTAAGTGAAAGAAACTAGATGCAAAGTACCATATATTCTATGATTTCATTAATATAAAATGGAAAGATAAATTTATAGAGATGAAATTTATAGTGGTTATGGAGGGCTGGGGAATGATAGAGGGATTGAGAGGTGACTTCTAAGGAGTATAGGGCTTTCCTTCTAGGATTAATGAAAATGTCCTGAACTTGATTGTGGTGAGGAATGCACACATCTGTAATTATAATAAAGTACACTTAGGATAGCTTATATGGTATGTAACTATATCTCAATAAATGCTTTTAAAACTTGGAGCACACATTGTGGAGGTTCTTGTAGTGCAATGTAATAGCCTTGCATTTTACTATAAACTGGGAAAGTGTGGGGGTTTCAGTAAAGAAAAACAAGGGCCAAGACTTGTCTTAGGTTTTAACAGGATCATTCTGGCTGCTAGGTAAGAATGGACCACAATGGCAAGTAGGTCAAAAGGCAGACTAGTTAGGGAGCTATCACAGCAGTCCAGGCAAGTGATATGGTGGATTAGATAGAGCAGCAGCAGTTAGGGAAACCAGGTGGTCGGGTTCCACACTTATTTGAAGTAGCTGTTGCTGGATTACTGTGGGGTAAGAAAGTGACACAATCCCAACTCCAAAAGACAGAGGAATGAACAAACAGGAGGAATGCACCTATGGATAAGTAGACTATTATTATTCTAATAATGGAAGAACATAACATTGATATAAATACAGTGGACACAAGAGGTTCTGAGGGGAGGGAGAGGGAAGAATAGGCATTACATGGGGCATTTTTCAAACACTGGAATAATTTTGCATGATACTGCAATAACAGATACACGTCATTATACATTTTCTCAAACTTATAAAAATGTGCTGTGCAAAGTGTGAAACAATGCAAACTATAGACCATGCTTGACAGCAATGCTTCAATATGTGCTCATCCCATGAAACAAATGGACCACACTAATGAATGAAGGATAATGTATATGGGGAAAAGTGTGTTAGAGGGAGGGAGTAGGGTATATGGGAACCCCCTATATTTTTGATGGAACATCTATGGCAACTAAAGCTCCTTTAAAAATAATGAAAATAATTTTTTTTTTAAATTGTGACACTGAAGCAGAAGTATCAATGGGGTTGTGATGTTAGGCAAGAGAAAGACTGGGGTATCATCAAAACTAGTTGATATTTGAAAACATGGAAAGAGATTCTGAAGAGAGAGTGCATTGAATGAGATCCATAAAAAATAAAAATGATACATGGCTCTTCACCAAATTTTTTTTTTAAAGATATATTTATTTAATTTCCCCCCCTCCCCTAGTTGTCTGTTCTGTTCTTGGTGTCTATTTGCTGCGTCTTGTTTCTTTGTCCGCTTCTGTTGTCGTCAGCGGCACGGGAAGTGTGGGCGGCGCCATTCCTGGGCAGGCTGCTCTTTCTTTTCACGCTGGGCGGCTTTCCTCACGGGCGCACTCCTTGCGCGTGGGGCTCCCCCACGCGGGGGACACCCTTGCGTGGCACGGCACTCCTTGCGCACATCAGCACTGCACATGGCCAGCTCCACACGGGTCAAGGAGGCCCAGGGTTTGAACCACGGACCTCCCATATGGTAGACGGACGCCCTAACCACTGGGCCAAAGTCTGTTTCCCTTCACCAAATTTTAAAACTACAGACCTGAAAAAAAGAAACTATAAAAGCAAACTACAGACAGAGAATAATATTTGCAAACTTAAGTATGACAAAGAAAGAACACATACCTAGACTATCTGAAACTGATATCTGGAACAGCTATCTACAATATTGGGAGTGGATGTGGCTTGAGCTGTTGAGCGTCTGCTTCCCACAAGAGGTTCTGGGTTCAGATCCAAGTACTTGCTAAAATAAACAAAAACAAAAAGCAAGCAAACAAAAAAATTTCAGGGGAGCCCATGTGGCTTGGTGGTAGAGGGCTGGCTTTCCACTAATGAGGTCCTGGGTTCAACCACTGAGCCAAATACCAAAAAAAAAAAAAAAAAAAACCCCACAAAAACACAGATATCTAGAATAAATCAAAAGAATTTCCAAAATTCTCAAAATTCAACCATGAAAAAACAAATCCTGGGAAGTGGCTGTGGCTCAGTCACTTGGGCTCCTGTCTACCATATGGGAGGCCCTGGGTTCTCATCCCAGGGCCTCCTTGTGAAGGCAGGCTCACCCACAGGCTGAGGATCGCTGCCTCGCCCACAGGTACTGCGGAGAGCCAACTCAGCCAGGTCACGCGACAAAGGAGGGAGACAAGCAAAAAAACCCACAGAAGAGTGTGCAGAGAATGGACACAGCAAGCAAGCTGCGAGGGTGGAGGGGAAATTTAAAAATAAAAAAAACAATCCAATTTAAAAATGGGCACTATATATGTGCAAACATTTCACCGTAGTAGATGAATGGATGGGAAATAAGTACAAGAAGAGATGCTGGATATAATTAGTCATTAGAGAAATGCAAACTATACCATTATGATATGCAACTACACACTATTAAAACAACTAAAACATAAGGTGACAATACCAAATGCTGGTGAGAATGCAGAAAAACTGAATCACTCATACATTGCAT
Organism: Dasypus novemcinctus; assembly: GCF_030445035.2. NCBI lineage: Eukaryota > Metazoa > Chordata > Mammalia > Cingulata > Dasypodidae > Dasypus > Dasypus novemcinctus. The sequence continues at coordinate 12,792 of NW_026688371.1, read as the reverse complement.
AAGGGAATATAAAATGGTACAGTCACTCTGAAAACTAGTTAGCAGTTTCTTACAAAACTAAACATAAACTTACCATACAGCCCAGTGAGTGCACTCCTGCACATTAATCACATAGAAATCAAAACATATGCCCAAACTAAAGCCTTAGTTTGTTGTTTGAAATGATCTGATCAAACGGATAAATCTCTAGCTAGGCTAACCAAACATAAAATAGAGAAGATAAAAATTACCAATACCAGGAATGGAAGAGGTGTCATCACTACTGCTTCCACAGACATTAAAAGGATAATCAAACAAGACTATGAACATCCTTAGGTCCAATAATTTTATAACTTAGATGTAATGACTCAAAAGTTCTTGAGAGATGCAAATTATCAAAACTCACACAAGAATAGATCATCAGAATAACCCTACAGCCATTAAAATTTTGAATCAATAATTAATAACATTCCAAAAAACAAAGGACCTGGTTCAGACAGTTCAAAAGCAAATTCTACCAAACATTTAAGGAAAAATGAAACCAATTCCCCACAATCTCTTTCAGAAACAATGCAAAGGGAACATTTCCTAACTCATGAGATAAGGCCAACATTACCCCAATGGCAAAACCAGAAAAAGATATTAAAAGAATGGAAAAGCACATACCATATTTCTCATGAATATAAAAACAAAATTTTGTCCCATTGCCTGGGACTGTCCAGCTGACTAGGGGTCTCCTAGAAGGAAAATTCACATAACAGGACATATTACAAATGCCTATAATGATCCCTTCCCAGAATCTTATTATTGTGTATTTTGTAGGAAAAACACTCATTTTAATAAAAATCAAATGTTGAAAAAGGTACACAATGAAAGGTAAGCCTCCCTCTCATCCAGCCTGTTCCCTCCATTCTACCTCTGCCCAGACACCCACTTACCAATTTCACACACCTCCTTGCTGGATAAGCCATCCAGACACAAGTATATATGCCTGTGTCTCATTGCACACCCTATGTTTTACAAGTTTTTTTAACTTAAATCATTCAGTCATTAAGTCAACCTTTCTTAAAGAAATGCTCAAAATAGACCTAATAGCTTGACCATGTAACATAAAGTCACATCAGGATACTCTTAGTGAGAGGGGGTGACATGAAAAGGAAGGACAACGGACATAAACCAGAACTGCCCTCAACAAGGGGGAGCACACGGTCATCCTGGAGCCATCCATCTGTTTAACGGCTCTGTGGAAACCCAGTTCATGGACTTTCTTTAATTGACAAATCAGTGATCTGGAGTCCCCCAGGTCCACCCAGATGAAAGCACCACCACCCGCTCCAGCAGCAGGAGGTCCAGCATGGAGCCTAGAGTGATTACAACTGAAAATGGGAGGATTGCATCCAGCATCCAGGTGGAATCTGAGCCTCCTCTTGACATAGAGGTGCAATGGACACAACCAATCCAATGTCCACATAGAAGAGGTGGCATTGGATTGGGAAAAGTGGACATGGTGGACGATGGGTATGGAGAAAGGCAGGAAGAGATGAGAGGTGGAGGCATCTTTGGGACATGGAGCTGCCCCGGATGGTGCTTCAGAGGTAATCACCGGACATTGTAAATCCTCACAGGGCCCACTGGATGGAATGGAGGAGAGTACGGGCCATGATGTGGACCATTGTCTATGAGGTGCAGAGGTGCCCAAAGATGTACTTACCAAATCCAATGGATGTGTCATGATGATGGGAATGAGTGTTGTTGGGGGGGGGGGAGAGGTGGGGTGGGGGGGTGGGGTTGAATGGGACCTCACATATATATTTTTAATGTAATATTATTACAAAGTCAATAAAAAAATATGAATGGAAAAAAAAAAAAAGGATGAGACTCAGCACAGGTCTGCACCCTCCCCAGTGCACAGGACTAACACCTCCTGCAAACATTCCCAGGGTACAGAGCTCAAGGCTGCCTAGCACCTGAGCAGCCACAGCCATCACCAAAGGCCAGGCTGAAGGAGCCTGGACACCACCTGCCAAGGCCTGCAGCCTGGAGCTGAGCATCATGGGAGGGAGGGCTGGGGCAGCTTTCAGCACTGCCCATGTACAGGACCCACCCAGACCTCAGGGCCCACCCAAGGCCTCCAGACTGGGGATGGCCCCACCCACTTCCTGCTTCAGGCACCCAGGGTTCAGCTAGTGGATCATCGGAACCATTACTCAACTTCTGAGTGTTTTTCTTCAATCTTTAACATTCTTCATTAAATATTTCAGCCCTTTCAGCTTTTCACTTTATCTACTTAAGCATTATCTTGTCACCCTATTTCTTAAGAGATTATACTTCAATTTTGAGCTGTATTTCCATTTTTCTTATTTCTTCTCATTCACTTTTTGAGTTTTTTTAAATTTATGATATCTTATCATGTATTATTTCATTTTCTTAATGCCTGTTCTCTACTTTTCAGAAAGTATACTTCAGTACATAATATAGATCATGACAAAGAGCTTTCATTCATTTGTTGTGGATTACTCTGCACCTACTCCTTTTCTCCCTGTATTACTTTGATACTTGAAAATAACAATGTTTTTTTCTCTTGGTTTTCATGATTAAAAAAATTTCATAGACAGAAGTGAAACTGAAAATAGCTTTCTAACAACACAGCTCTGTTTCTCTTTCTACACGTTTTATGAAATATTTTAAAATATGGAAGCTTTCTTCCTGATATTTTCAGATTCTATATTTCCACCACTCTTCCAAGAAGGGTCTTCACTCAGTTCATTACCTCTACTGCACCTTTCCTTGCCTATTTTCTTTCTCCACATGACTACTGAATGTTCCTTTTACATGTACTCCTCTCTTGAGAAACATTACCACGTTGCCAAAATCTAGTCATTCTCTATACGTCTATAGATTTTCAAAATCAATGATCTATAAAAGTCTATATATATTCAAAAGCAATATGTATACGTTATTTCAATAAGTTATACTATATTTCATTTCTGAATTAGTCTTGTTTTTGTATATTTAATGTATTGTATTCCTACAATCATTAGATTTTAATTTTTTATATTTTATGACTACAGTTATTTTCTATTTAGTTTTAAATGAATCTATTTACATACACATTTGGTGTTAGCAATCATGGTTCATATTCAGCAAATTCTGAAAATTATTTATTGCTTTAGATACATAATCAAATAGGTTCAGCATCATTTATATCTGGACTACAATATTACCACCATATGGCTTGATACCTATCATCAGACACACACATGGTCCTCAAGGATTCTGGCTAATACTTGTTCTTACTCCAATTAAAATACTGTTTTATAAATAACCTGAGGAAAGAAAAATTCATTTAATAGGGTTTATTGAATTTTTAAAATTTAAGAACACATCAAAATATTTCAGGCATAGTCTATCATGATCTTATTATTAAACCTTGAACATATGGACATCAGCAAGAATTAAGTTCTTCAAAACCACAAAAATGTAGGTATCCTACAACTAACTCACATTCCAGGATTTCAGAAATGCACTCACAGGATGCCTATAATCTGGAGACTTTCTGCTGCTCACTACATGTATGGTCATTTGTGAAAGTCATTCTACTCTGTTCACAGCTGCATTTTAAAACTCCATGGCTAACATTACACTCAATAGTGAAATACTGAAGATATTTCCCAAGAGTTCATGAACAAGATAAGTTAACACACTTTCATCACTGCTTTTCAACATTGTACTAGCCAGAGCAATTGGGTAAGAAAAAGAAATAAAGCCATCCCTACTGGAATGGAAGAAGGAAAGCTATCCCTATAGATGACATACTCCTTTAAATACACAATTCCAAAGAAGCCACAACAATACTAATGCAACAATAAAGGCATTAAGCAAACTTGCATAGTAGGAGATAAAGGCACAAAAGTCACTTTCATTTAAACAGCACAGCAAAAAAAAAAAGTCCATTCAATTAGCTGCTAACAAATAAAATAGCTAAAATGAATTTAATGAAAGGATAAAACACATGAACACTAGCAAACAACTGAATGAAACTAAAGAAGACCTAAACATATGGCAAGACATCCATTGTTCAACAATGATAAGACTGTATTGTTCTAATATCAATACTACCCACAGGGAACTACAGATTCAATATAATAGTTATAAAAATCCCAGCAGCCATTTTTGTTTACAGAAATGGAAAAACCAATTCTCCAATTTAAATGGCTTCAATAAGTATCTTTAATAGAGAAAACAATCACCTTTCTCCCTTGTGAGACTGTGATAGACTAATTTATATAATATGAGGAGGGCTTTCATTGAGATCTGGTTGACTTGGGTAGGAATATGTGGGATTCTCTGAGGGATATTGGGGTTCACAGAAATTTGAGTCCTAATTCTCCCTGTTAATGGAGGACAAAATTTTCCTGTAAATTTCATGGGGACTCAGAGGCAAGGATGTGGAATATGTCTGAGTACAGAGCTGTGTCTCCACTGGCGTATTTTCATTCAGGCTGGGTGCAGTTTTTGGTTCTCAGAAGGAAATAGAGGTCTCTGAAAACACAATAATTGACCAAGTCCCCTCCTCTTTATATGCTAAATCACAGGATCTGCAGTGAGTTAAGCATGAGCAAGGGTATGAAAATTCACTCAACATCACTAGTGACCAGTAAAATTAATAAGAAAACTAGAAGGTCTCACTGCTACATCTTCTGAAGTGCACATGATCTGGGAGAGGAAGGACTGAAATAGGAAGGTGCACACTCCAGGCTGCTGAGGGAATTGTTTAGCTCTTTAGTCAGGGAAACACCTGTTGTTGACCACCTCTAGAGAAGTTCTCACATCATTCTACTTTTCAACTCCAGAATTTCTATTTCCACTAAATTTATACTTTCTAGCCCTTTATTGATTTTCTCTACGTGGGGAGACATAATTCTCATGTTTTCCTTTCACTCACTGAGCAGATTAAAAATTTGTAGATGCACTAATCTGGAAAATGGTGTCGATGGAAGTGGGTACTGCTCATCTCTTTTGAAAAAAAAATGGGAGAGAGGGGGCAGGGGCCTAACTTGAGTGAGCTGTTTTGGGAATCCAAGGAACAGGAGGCAGCAGGCATCATTCAGGAGGGAGGTGGACAAAGAGATAAAGAGCTCAAAGGAAAACCGTGAGGTGCTAACCCCTGTGGTTGGAAAAGGTGGTGGGCAAGCCCCACCCTCAAGGCAAATAGCCTCCATGGACCCCCTGGCCCTCAAAGGCCAGCTGAGGGGGAGGGAGCATTCCCTGGGAAGAAGCAGGTTTGCTGCAGGGTGGGCAGTGGTTTCTCTTCTGTGGGTTTGGAAACCTCAGCCCCCTTTTAATCTCAGGGAGGATGTCAGCCAGCACTGAGGTGGCCCTGGGGAGAGTGGAGGGGGAATCTGCTTAGGCAGGCTGTCACACCCAGCCACCCTGGGAGAGAGGAACTTGATCAAGGAGGGGCAGGGATGGGCACCCAACTAGCCCAGCCCCTGAAAGCTGTTAGAAAGTCCAACTCTTAAGGGAAACAGGGCCAGGAAGAACCAGACAAGCTTCCAAAAGCCTGTTTAGCTCATAGAGCTGCTGCAGCACAAGAGGGAAGCCCCTGCCTTGCATGTAGGTGCCTGGTTGGAGCCCTGGTACCTACCTCCTGAGTGAAGGGATCCAGAGAGAGTAGGCGAGCACCTCATGATAGGGACATAAGGCTGAGATTCTATTGTTTTTTTAACCGTTTCTTGGATTTTTTTCTTTGTCCTTTATTTCACTTGGTAAAACTGGATGCATCACCTGTGGAAGGCAGGCTGTAGGTGACTGACTGATGAACACCAGCAGCCTATGAGGTCTCTGGGGGCCTAAGAGGGAAGGCTGCTCTTCCAGGGTGGCTTCTTTGTTACTCTTTTGTTTTCTTTGTTCCTTGTTCCTTTTTCTAAACTTATTTTTCAACCTATTTTATTTCTCTTCCTTTTGTTTTTCTGCCTTCTGATTTCTGTTGCTTTTCTTTCATTCTACGGGTTCTTCTTTGGTCTTCATTTTTTCATTTTCTCTCTTTCCTTCTACGGTCTTCTGATGTGCTTGGCATTTTAATTCATTCTATTTTTTTCTATTTTCATTCTTGTTTAATTTTTTCTATTCCAACTCTTTTTATTCTTATTCCTTTGTATTTTTTATGGTTTTTTACTTATATTCCTTAGTTTCCTAGCTCTTATGCAGTTCCTCTTTAAATTTTTTGCATTATTATTACTATTATTCTTACCTCTTTCCTTTCCTATGGGTCTAGCATTTTTTTGCCAAGGGAATAGAGACAACTGGGAGGATATTCTAGAGGACCAAACATCAAAAAACAACTAAAAAAAAAAAGATTTTTTTCCTCTCCCCTCCCCAGCCCCCATTTGTCTGCTGTATCCATTCGCTGTGTGTTCTGTGACCTCTTCTATTCTTAGCAGCAGCACCAGGAATCTGTTTCTTTTTTATTGCATCATCTTGTTGTGTCAGCTCTCCGTGTGTGCAGGCTGCACTTTCTTTTGTGCTGGGTGGCTCTCCTTATGGGGCACACTCCCTCCACGTGGGGCTCCCCTACTTAGGGAACACCCCTGCATTGCACAGCACTCCCTATGTGCATCAGCACTGTGCATGGACCAGATCCACATGGGGCAAGGAGGCTTGGGGTTTGAACAGTGGACCTCCCATGTGGTAGGTGGATACCCTATTCATTGGGCCAAACCCACTTCCCCCCAAAAAACAGCCTTGAGGACTGCCAGGAAAAGGGATGAAGAAGGTAGGTAGAGACTTACAAGCCTACAAAAAAAAGCACCCAGAAGGCAGGTACCTATCTAAAGGAGGGGCTCTGGATATTTATAGAACAGGAAGGTGCTCTGAGTCATCTGGAAGGTACTGGAAAGATAAAGAAAACCAGGAGTTGCTCACCCCTGTGGCTGGGAATTGCACATGTACCCCACAATCCCGGCAAGTAGCCACATGGCCCCTGGCTTGCTGCTGCCAAGGGACTGGGAAGGGGTGTTCCCTGGGAGGAAGAGGGGTCTGGCAGATGATGCACAGTGGTTTCTTTGTGGTGAGTTTGGCCAGCTCAGGCCCCTTGGAATCTTGGAAGAAACCCAAATCTGCCTGGGAGAGGGGAGGTGGGATCCCCTCAGGAAGGCTGTCACACCCAGATGCCCTCCTGAGGAGAGAAAGCCAATAGACTAGAGAGGGGCTGGCCACAACCGCCTATCAGCAGGACTCTAGCAAGTACAGAAGTCTACAAACACCTGGGGAAGGTGGCACCTAGCTCTCTAAAGACCCATGAACTTAAGGAGACAATTTAGCTCAGTGGAGGGAGTTCTGCCTTGCATTTATGAGACCCCTGGTCTAAGGTATGACCCAACTGGTTATCAGGCATCAGCTAGCAGTTTATAACAAGGAATATGCTGGCACTCTTTCTGATTTAAGTGCTCTTGGACCTGTTATTTCTTTGCTTTAAAAAAGTCCCCCTTCTTTATTTTAACTTTTTAAATTTTAATCACTAAAACTGGGTCCATCACCTGCCTGCAGAAGGTAGGCTGCAGGGTGAATGATGAACACCAGCAGCCTGAGAAGCTCCTTAGGGGCCTAAAGAGAAGGCTGTCTTTCCTCAGTTGTTTTGTTGTTGTCATTGCTGCTGTTTTTTTTTTTTTTTTTTGTGGTGTTCCCCTCTCTTTGTCCCCCCAATTTTACTTTTACTGATTTTTTTCTACCTACATAATTTCTTTTCTTTCCTTCATTTATCTATCTTCTGTTTTCTGTTCTTTTTCATGCACCTTGCCTATTTTGCTTGGTCTTCAATTTTAAAAAATTTTTTATTTCTTTTTCACCTCTCTACTCATCATTCCAGGCTTTTAATTCATTCTTTTTCTCTATTTTTTCTCATTTCATTTTTTTATTCCACTTTTTAAAACTTATTCCACTGTCCTTAAGATTTTTCACTCATGTGGAGTATTTATTTTCCTAGGTCTTGTATGACCCCTATTCTACCTTTTATTATTATTACTGCTATTATTATTCTTTTCCTCTTATTATCTCTTTCCTTTCCTCTGGTCATATTTTTTTTTCAAGACAACACAGACAAGGAAATACAATAAGACGAATGAAGTATCAAAGTGAAAACTTACAACATGCAAAAACAATAACAAAATAAAACACTAGAGCAGAAAGAGAAGCTAACCAACTGAATAAACCCATCAAGATAAACACATGCCTAGACACCAACAAAAAAGTATGGCCCATACTAAGAAACAGGAAGACATGGCCCAGGCTAACGAACAAATTGAAAAAAAGGAGGAAATATAGAACATGGAACTAATCAAAGATGTCCAAATATCATGAGTCAACTTAAAGAAGTGAAGGAAGAGATTGAGGATATTAAAAAGAAACAGGGGGAAGTGGATTTGGCTCAACAGATACAGCATCTGCCTACTACATGGGAGGTCCAAATTTCAAACCCAGGGCCTCCTGACCCATGGGATGAGCTGGCCCATGTGCGGTGCTGATGTGTGCAATGAGTGCTGTGCCATGCAGGAGTGTCCCCTGCATAGGGGAGCCCCATGCAAAAGGAGTGCACCCCATAAGGAGAGCTGCCCAGTGCAAAAAAGTGCAGCACACCCAGGGTGGTGCCACACACATGGAGAGGTGATGCAGCAAGACGATGCAATGAAAAGACACAGATTGCTGGTGCCACTGACAAGAATACAAGTGGACACAGAAGAACACAAAGCAAATGGACACAGAGAGGAGACAACGGGGGCAGGGGAGGAAGGGGAGAAAAATAAATAAAAAATAAATCTTAAAAAAAGACACTGGGAGAATATACTGAAGAAATTGAAAACATACATACATAAAAAGATAATGGATATGATGGTGATTAATGGCACAATGCAGGAAATCAAAAATACACTGAAAGCACAAAACAGCAGATGTGAACAGACAGAGGAAAGACTCAATGATGAGGAAGGCAGTACATCTGAAATCAAATAGCAAAACAGAAGGATGAAAAGACAAAAAATCCAGAAGGGACTTAAGGATTTGAATTGCAGAAACATATGCACTGTAGGCATCCCATAGGGAAAAGAGAAGGAAAAGGGGACAGAAGGAGTGCTGGAGGAAATGATGGCTGAAAACTTCCCAACCTTACTGAGGGAAAGGGATGTACATGTCCAGGAAGTACAGCACAACCCAAAAAGTATAAATCCCAACACCTCTGCCCAAGACATATACTTGTCAAATTGTCCAAAGCTCATGACAAAGAGAATACTGAAAGTAGCAAGGGAAAAGAGATCCATCACATACAAGGGAAGCTCAAAAAGATTAAGTGCTGATTTCCCATCTGAAACCATGTAGGCAAGAAAGCAGTGGTATGACAGAGTTAAGGCGCTAAAAGAAAAAACTTCCTGCCAAAAATTCTCTATCCAGAAAATCTGGCATTCAAGAAATGAAGACTTCAATATATTAACAGATAATGAGAAATTAACAGCATTTGTCAATAAGAAACCTGCCATTCAAGAAATACTAAATGGAGGGAAGTGGACTTGGCCTAGGGGATAAGGTGTCCATCTACTATATGGGAGGTCCATGGTTCAAACCCCGGGTCTCCTTGACCTGTGTGGAGCTGACCCACATGCAGTGCTGATGCGCACAAGGAGTGCTGTGCCACACAGGGGTGTCCCCCACATAGGGGAGCCCCAGGCACAAGGAGTGCACCCATAAGGAGAGCCACCCAGTGCAAAAGAAAGTGAAGCCTCCCCAAGAATGGTGCTGCACACACAGAGAACTGACACAAGATGATTCAATGAAAAGAAACACTGATTCCCATGCCACTGACAACAACAGAAGCAGACAAAGAAGAACACACAGCAAATGGACACAGAGAGCAGACAATGTGGGGATTGGGGGGAAAGGGGAGAGAAAGAAAATAAAAAATAAATCTTAAAAAAAAGAAATACTAAAGGGAGTTCTTTAGGATGAAAGGGAAAAAAGGAGAGAGGTGGAGGAGACTGTAAGAATAAAAAGATAAGAAGTGAAATAAAAACAACATATGGCATATATAAGTCTAAAAAAATATGGCTAATATAAGTAATTCACTGACAGTAATAACATTGAATGTTACAGGCTTAAACTCTTCAGTCAAGACACACAGATTGGCAGAATGGATAAGGAAATATGAACCATCCATATGCTGTCTACAATAAACTCATCAAGGACCCAGGGATGCAAGGAGACAAAGTGAAAGGATGGAAAGCAATTTTACATGCAAACAATAATCAGAAGAGGGTTAGAGTAGCTATACTAAAAACACACAAAATACACTTTAAATGCAAAACTATTATAAGAGACAAAAAAAGACACTATATATTTAAAAAAGGAGAAATCTATTGAGAAGAAAGAACAATCATAAATATTTATGCACCAAACCCGGGAATCTCAAAATACATGAGACAAACAAGGGAAATAACTAAGTGGGGATATACATGCCTCTATAATTACTCTGGGGAATTTTAATACACCATTATCACCATTAGGCAGAATATCTCAATGAGAATCAATAAAGAAGCAAAGACCCTAAATAATACATTAGAGGACCTGGACCTAATTGGCAAACACATAATACACTCAAATACTGTGCAATATACAATCTTTCTGAGAGCACATGGATCATTCTCCAGGATAGACCATATTGTAGGCCACAGAACAGCTCTCAATGAATTTGGAAAGACTAAAATTACACAAAGTAGCTTATCTGATCACAAAGGACTGAAACTGGAAATCAGCAAGGTGCAGAGAAGCAGATTAGGCACAAAGACATAGAAGTTAAACAATATACTCTTAGACAATCAGTGGGTCAAAGAGAAATTTGCAAAGAAATCAGTAATTACCTTGAAATGAATGAAAAATAACACAACATAGCATAACCTATGGGATGCAGCAAAGCTGTACTGAGAGGAAAATTCACAGCCATAAATGCTGATCTGAAAAAGAAGAAAGTGCTAAAATCAAAGACCTAACTGCACACCTGGAGGAACTAGAAAAAGAACAACAAGCTAACCCCAAAGGAAGTACAATGGAGGAAATAACAAAGATTAGTGAAGAACTAAATGAAATAGAAAATTAGAAAAGACTAGAAAAAATAAAGCCAAAAGCTGGTTCTTAGAGATCAATAAAATTGACAAACCCTTAGATACACTAACAAAGAAAAAAAAAGGAAGATGCAAATATATAAAATAAGAAATGAGGAAAGGGAAATCACCACTGACCCCACAGAAATAAAGTGTATCATAAGAGAATACTTTGAAAAATTATACACCAAAAAGAATAATATAGAGGAAATGAGCAAATTCCTAGAAACACGCAAGTAGCCTACACTGGTGAAAGAAGAAAAACGAACTCAATAGACCAATCACAGGTAAGGAAATAGAATCAGTCATCAAAAACCTCCCAACTAAGAAGAGCCCAGGAGCAGACAGTTTCACATGTGAATTCTACCAAACATTCCAGAAAGAACTAACACCAATCCTGCTTAAACTCTTCCAAAAAATAGAAGTAGAAGGAACATAACCTACCTCAGTCTAGGATGTCAACATTACCCTAATACTAAACCCAAAGATGGTACAAGAAAGGACAATTACAGACCAATCTCTAATGAATCAGATGCTAAAATCCTTAACAAAATACTTGCCAATCATATTGAACAACACATCAAGCAAATTACACACCATGACTAAATGGGTTTCATCCTGGGTATGCAATGAGCATTAAACATAAGAAAATCAATCAATAAAATATACCACCTAAAGAGATCAAGGAAAAGAAACACATGATCATCTCTACAGATGCAGGAAAAGCAGTTGACAAAACACACCCTTTCCTGATTAAAACACTCCAAAAGATAGGAATAGAAGGAAACTTCTTCAACATAATATAAGGTATTCAAGAAAAACCCACAGCTAAATCATAGACAATCATGAACTCCTAAAAGGTTTCCATCTAAGATTGGACACAAGAGAAGGATGCCCACTGTCACTGCTCTTATTTAACATTGTGTTACAAGTACTTGCATGAGCACTGAGGCCAGAAAAAGATTTAAAAGGCATCAAAATTGGAAAGGAAGAAGTAAAAAGGGGCGGTGGACTTGGCCCAGTGGTTAGGGCATCTGTCTACCACATAGGAGATCTGAGGTTCAAACCCCAGGCCTCCTTGACCCGTGTGGAGCTGGCCCATGCACAGTGCTGATGCACGCAAGGAGTGCCGTGCCATGCAGGGGTGTCCCGGTGTAGGGAAGCCCCACGTGCAAGGAGCACACCCCATATGGAGAGCCACCCAGCGTGAAAGAAAGTGCAGCCTGCCCAGGAATGGTGCCACACACACGGAGAGCTGACACAACAAGATGACACAACAAAAAGAAACACAGATTCCCATGCCGTTGACAACAACAGAAGCGGACAAAGAAGACGATGCAGCAAATAGACACAGAGAACAGACAACTGGGGTTGGGGGGGTGAAGAGGAGAGAAATAAATAAATATATATATATATATTTTTTAAAGTAAAAGTTACACTATGAAAAAAAAAGTTTCACTATGTACAGATGACATGATCCTATACAGAGAAAGCCCTCAGGAACAAAGCTTCTAGAACTTACAAATGAGTTCAGTAAAGTCAAAGGTTATAAGAATAATGCAAAAAAATAAGTAGCATTCCTCTACACCAATAATGAGCAATCTGATGAGGAAATCAAGAAAAAAAAATACCACTTACAATAGAAACTTAAAAAAATCAAATATCTAGAAAT
>NW_026688370.1:0-76059 GCF_030445035.2 Dasypus novemcinctus | reverse complement strand
TCTGGGTTTGTGCGTGCTCAGGAGACATATTCCTGCATGTCTCTGGACAGGCCCCGTGCCAGCTGGGACCTGAGCCTCAAGCCCAGGTGCACCACCTGCGCTCAGGTTCTTGGACTTGCCCAGGGCAGCTGAGAGGGAGAAGATGGCCCTCGCCACGGAGGGAAGCAATTAGTGCCGACACCTGCCAGCGGGAGAAGCGCATCCAACAGCCCTGTGGGATCCAAGCCCCCTCTCGCTCCATCCGCTGCCTCCGCCCCACCCCCTCTTCTCGGGGCGCCCAGCCGGCGCCGGGGGGCAGGCGCCGGGCCTCTCGCGCCGCCGTTGACCGCTCTCCGACGCCCCGAGCCGGGACCAGGGCGCAGGCGCCCCAGCGCCCTGGGCCGGCCACGCCCACCGCCGCCCAGGCGCGCAGGCGCCCCTCACCCCGGCCCCCGCACACTCGCCCCGACCCCGCCCCGCCTGGTTGCTCTGGAGACGGTGGCCGCTGGCGGGAGGTGCCCAAGGCCGGGAGTGGCAAGACAGTTGTGACCGATGAGGGGGCCTTTGCTCCACCCGGCAGTTGTCCCCAGTGGCAGTGCCGGGACAGATGCGGCCGATAGGCATCCTGCCCAGACCCGCCGGATGCAGCCCGGGCAGCGTGTCCACTGCCAAGGAAACCTCAAGCGCTGGGGGAAACGGGGTTCCGAAACCTAGACACCGAATGCCAGCAGGAGCCCACGGGCATGGAAGGGCTGGCGGACCCCTGACGTGGGAGGAGCCTGCTGGCTGGGGACTGGGCTAGAAGAGAAGCTCTGCTATTGTGTCCTGGACAGGTGTTCTCCCCTGGATGGCTGCTGAAAAGCCAAGAGACAGAAGAAGCTGCAGGAACAGGAAAGCGGCTCCCTTGCCCAAAGTCAGAGCCACGACTTCCACCGCTAGGGGCCACTGTTGGGTAGGAATGGTTCCTTCCTCACACTGGCTGCAGGGCAGAGGGCTGAATTCCAAGGCAGGGGGAGGGGCAGGGCCCCTTGCCCAAGGGGCTGTGGGGGAAGGGACCCCTGGGCCAGATCGGGGACTGCTGGGAGACCCCCTCTCCATCCGAGAGCTCACCTGGTCCAGGCCAAGGGTCTGGGTTGGGCCAGGCTGCCGGCTCCCTCTGAAGACAGACAGGGGTTCCTCGCCAACCAAAGTCCCCGAGGCCTCGTCAAGCAGGCGGCCTACCTAGGGCCGGCCGGCCGGCGTTGCCCTGCAGGTCTCTCCCACGGCAATGGTCACGGACAAGCTGTCTCCCATCGCCGTCACCTCCACCTTCGGTCAGGGGAACCCTGGCCTTTCCCACCGGCGGCCTGCGGGCTTGGGCCTGGGCTCCCTGCCAGGCCTGTCTCCCAGAGAGGAGAGGCCCAGAGTCTTCCCGCTGCCTTCTCCCTGACCTCTCTTTCTCTGTGTTTCTTTTCTGGCATGAGAGGGGCCCCTGCGCACCCCTACGACCCCTACCAATGAGCCAGCCCTTTCTCCTCTCGCCCTCCTCTTTCGGACCGTAGGAACGAGCGATTTCCTTTTCTCTGGGCTCTGGGGACGCAAATCGGCACTGCGTACCTATTGGGTGGTGAGACTTTTCCGTGGAAATCGTTTCTGCTCCCTTGAGGCACTGCGGTCAAGTGGGCTTACAGGTCCAGGTGTTCCATGGACCAGGGACATTCTCAGCAGCCATGGTGACCGTCCGAAGCGGACGTATGGCTTGTTTGGGCCCTGACTGAGTCGTAACCATCACTTTTTAAAAATAAATAAATAAATAAATAAATAAATAAATAAATAAATAAATAAATAAATAAATAAATAAGAACCCGTCCTCTTCAGCACATTTCGCTCGGCCAGAGCACGCCACGCAACCAGGTGATTTTCCTATTGATTGTCCTTCCTAGCTACACTAGCAGGCAGTTCCACAGGTATCCTGTCAAGATTTCCACCCGAAAGCAGATAGCCCTTCTGGCCTTGGCGCAGCTGCCTAGTCGATAAAGCCCTGGGCACTGGTGCTCCTGAGGGCTGCGGGGACACCCGGGTCTACGCGGATGGCAGGTGGCTCTGGGCCCCAGGGCCCTGCCGGTGGGCCCTACTTGGGAATCCGTGCTCTTGCCTGGGGGGCGTCGGTTGCAGAGGGGCCTCCCGCCCCGTGCCTCTTCGGTCACTTTGGCTGCAGCTGAGCCTGGCACTGGGTTTGTGCGTGCTCAGGAGACATATTCCTGCATGTCTCTGGACAGGCCCCGTGCCAGCTGGGACCTGAGCCTCAGCCCAGGTGCACCACCTGCGCTCAGGTTCTTGGACTTGCCCCAGGGCAGCTGAGAGGGAGAAGATGGCCCTCGCCACGGAGGGAAGCAATTAGTGCCGACACCTGCCAGCGGGAGAAGCGCATCCAACAGCCCTGTGGGATCCAAGCCCCCTCTCGCTCCATCCGCTGCCTCCGCCCCACCCCCTCTTCTCGGGGCGCCCAGCCGGCGCCGGGGGGCAGGCGCCGGGCCTCTCGCGCCGCCGTTGACCGCTCTCCGACGCCCCGAGCCGGGACCAGGGCGCAGGCGCCCCAGCGCCCTGGGCCGGCCACGCCCACCGCCGCCCAGGCGCGCAGGCGCCCCTCACCCCGGCCCCCGCACACTCGCCCCGACCCCCGCCCCGCCTGGTTGCTCTGGAGACGGTGGCCGCTGGCGGGAGGTGCCCAAGGCCGGGAGTGGCAAGACAGTTGTGACCGATGAGGGGGCCTTTGCTCCACCCGGCAGTTGTCCCCAGTGGCAGTGCCGGGACAGATGCGGCCGATAGGCATCCTGCCCAGACCCGCCGGATGCAGCCCGGGCAGCGTGTCCACTGCCAAGGAAACCTCAAGCGCTGGGGGAAACGGGGTTCCGAAACCTAGACACCGAATGCCAGCAGGAGCCCACGGGCATGGAAGGGCTGGCGGACCCCTGACGTGGGAGGAGCCTGCTGGCTGGGGACTGGGCTAGAAGAGAAGCTCTGCTATTGTGTCCTGGACAGGTGTTCTCCCCTGGATGGCTGCTGAAAAGCCAAGAGACAGAAGAAGCTGCAGGAACAGGAAAGCGGCTCCCTTGCCCAAAGTCAGAGCCACGACTTCCACCGCTAGGGGCCACTGTTGGGTAGGAATGGTTCCTTCCTCACACTGGCTGCAGGGCAGAGGGCTGAATTCCAAGGCAGGGGGAGGGGCAGGGCCCCTTGCCCAAGGGGCTGTGGGGGAAGGGACCCCTGGGCCAGATCGGGGACTGCTGGGAGACCCCCTCTCCATCCGAGAGCTCACCTGGTCCAGGCCAAGGGTCTGGGTTGGGCCAGGCTGCCGGCTCCCTCTGAAGACAGACAGGGGTTCCTCGCCAACCAAAGTCCCCGAGGCCTCGTCAAGCAGGCGGCCTACCTAGGGCCGGCCGGCCCGGCGTTGCCCTGCAGGTCTCTCCCACGGCAATGGTCACGGACAAGCTGTCTCCCATCGCCGTCACCTCCACCTTCGGTCAGGGGAACCCTGGCCTTTCCCACCGGCGGCCTGCGGGCTTGGGCCTGGGCTCCCTGCCAGGCCTGTCTCCCAGAGAGGAGAGGCCCAGAGTCTTCCCGCTGCCTTCTCCCTGACCTCTCTTTCTCTGTGTTTCTTTTCTGGCATGAGAGGGGCCCCTGCGCACCCCTACGACCCCTACCAATGAGCCAGCCCTTTCTCCTCTCGCCCTCCTCTTTCGGACCGTAGGAACGAGCGATTTCCTTTTCTCTGGGCTCTGGGGACGCAAATCGGCACTGCGTACCTATTGGGTGGTGAGACTTTTCCGTGAAATCGTTTCTGCTCCCTTGAGGCACTGCGGTCAAGTGGGCTTACAGGTCCAGGTGTTCCATGGACCAGGGACATTCTCAGCAGCCATGGTGACCGTCCGAAGCGGACGTATGGCTTGTTTGGGCCCTGACTGGAGTCGTAACCATCACTTTTTAAAAATAAATAAATAAATAAATAAATAAATAAATAAATAAATAAATAAGAACCCGTCCTCTTCAGCACATTTCGCTCGGCCAGAGCACGCCACGCAACCAGGTGATTTTCCTATTGATTGTCCTTCCTAGCTACACTAGCAGGCAGTTCCACAGGTATCCTGTCAAGATTTCCACCCGAAAGCAGATAGCCCTTCTGGCCTTGGCGCAGCTGCCTAGTCGATAAAGCCCTGGGCACTGGTGCTCCTGAGGGCTGCGGGGACACCCGGGTCTACGCGGATGGCAGGTGGCTCTGGGCCCCAGGGCCCTGCCGGTGGGCCCTACTTGGGAATCCGTGCTCTTGCCTGGGGGGCGTCGGTTGCAGAGGGGCCTCCCGCCCCGTGCCTCTTCGGTCACTTTGGCTGCAGCTGAGCCTGGCACTGGGTTTGTGCGTGCTCAGGAGACATATTCCTGCATGTCTCTGGACAGGCCCCGTGCCAGCTGGGACCTGAGCCTCAGCCCAGGTGCACCACCTGCGCTCAGGTTCTTGGACTTGCCCAGGGCAGCTGAGAGGGAGAAGATGGCCCTCGCCACGGAGGGAAGCAATTAGTGCCGACACCTGCCAGCGGGAGAAGCGCATCCAACAGCCCTGTGGGATCCAAGCCCCCTCTCGCTCCATCCGCTGCCTCCGCCCCCACCCCCTCTTCTCGGGGCGCCCAGCCGGCGCCTGGGGGGCAGGCGCCGGGCCTCTCGCGCCGCCGTTGACCGCTCTCCGACGCCCCCCGAGCCGGGAACAGGGCGCAGGCGCCCCAGCGCCCTGGGCCGGCCACGCCCACCGCCGCCCAGGCGCGCAGGCGCCCCTCACCCCGGCCCCCGCACACTCGCCCCGACCCCGCCCCGCCTGGTTGCTCTGGAGACGGTGGCCGCTGGCGGGAGGTGCCCAAGGCCGGGAGTGGCAAGACAGTTGTGACCGATGAGGGGGCCTTTGCTCCACCCGGCAGTTGTCCCCAGTGGCAGTGCCGGGACAGATGCGGCCGATAGGCATCCTGCCCAGACCCGCCGGATGCAGCCCGGGCAGCGTGTCCACTGCCAAGGAAACCTCAAGCGCTGGGGGAAACGGGGTTCCGAAACCTAGACACCGAATGCCACCAGGAGCCCACGGGCATGGAAGGGCTGGCGGACCCCTGACGTGGGAGGAGCCTGCTGGCTGGGGACTGGGCTAGAAGAGAAGCTCTGCTATTGTGTCCTGGACAGGTGTTCTCCCCTGGATGGCTGCTGAAAAGCCAAGAGACAGAAGAAGCTGCAGGAACAGGAAAGCGGCTCCCTTGCCCAAAGTCAGAGCCACGACTTCCACCGCTAGGGGCCACTGTTGGGTAGGAATGGTTCCTTCCTCACACTGGCTGCAGGGCAGAGGGCTGAATTCCAAGGCAGGGGGAGGGGCAGGGCCCCTTGCCCAAGGGGCTGTGGGGGAAGGGACCCCTGGGCCAGATCGGGGACTGCTGGGAGACCCCCTCTCCATCCGAGAGCTCACCTGGTCCAGGCCAAGGGTCTGGGTTGGGCCAGGCTGCCGGCTCCCTCTGAAGACAGACAGGGGTTCCTCGCCAACCAAAGTCCCCGAGGCCTCGTCAAGCAGGCGGCCTACCTAGGGCCGGCCGGCCGGCGTTGCCCTGCAGGTCTCTCCCACGGCAATGGTCACGGACAAGCTGTCTCCCATCGCCGTCACCTCCACCTTCGGTCAGGGGAACCCTGGCCTTTCCCACCGGCGGCCTGCGGGCTTGGGCCTGGGCTCCCTGCCAGGCCTGTCTCCCAGAGAGGAGAGGCCAGAGTCTTCCCGCTGCCTTCTCCCTGACCTCTCTTTCTCTGTGTTTCTTTTCTGGCATGAGAGGGGCCCCTGCGCACCCCTACGACCCCTACCAATGAGCCAGCCCTTTCTCCTCTCGCCCTCCTCTTTCGGACCGTAGGAACGAGCGATTTCCTTTTCTCTGGGCTCTGGGGACGCAAATCGGCACTGCGTACCTATTGGGTGGTGAGACTTTTCCGTGGAAATCGTTTCTGCTCCCTTGAGGCACTGCGGTCAAGTGGGCTTACAGGTCCAGGTGTTCCATGGACCAGGGACATTCTCAGCAGCCATGGTGACCGTCCGAAGCGGACGTATGGCTTGTTTGGGCCCTGACTGGAGTCGTAACCATCACTTTTTAAAAATAAATAAATAAATAAATAAATAAATAAATAAATAAATAAATAAATAAGTAAGTAAATAAATAAATAAGAACCCGTCCTCTTCAGCACATTTCGCTCGGCCAGAGCACGCCACGCAACCAGGTGATTTTCCTATTGATTGTCCTTCCTAGCTACCCTAGCAGGCAGTTCCACAGGTATCCTGTCAAGATTTCCACCCGAAAGCAGATAGCCCTTCTGGCCTTGGCGCAGCTGCCTAGTCGATAAAGCCCTGGGCACTGGTGCTCCTGAGGGCTGCGGGGACACCCGGGTCTACGCGGATGGCAGGTGGCTCTGGGCCCCAGGGCCCTGCCGGTGGGCCCTACTTGGGAATCCGTGCTCTTGCCTGGGGGCGTCGGTTGCAGAGGGGCCTCCCGCCCCGTGCCTCTTCGGTCACTTTGGCTGCAGCTGAGCCTGGCACTGGGTTTGTGCGTGCTCAGGAGACATATTCCTGCATGTCTCTGGACAGGCCCCGTGCCAGCTGGGACCTGAGCCTCAGCCCAGGTGCACCACCTGCGCTCAGGTTCTTGGACTTGCCCAGGGCAGCTGAGAGGGAGAAGATGGCCCCTCGCCACGGAGGGAAGCAATTAGTGCCGACACCTGCCAGCGGGAGAAGCGCATCCAACAGCCCTGTGGGATCCAAGCCCCCTCTCGCTCCATCCGCTGCCTCCGCCCCCACCCCCTCTTCTCGGGGCGCCCAGCCGGCGCCGGGGGGCAGGCGCCGGGCCTCTCGCGCCGCCGTTGACCGCTCTCCGACGCCCCGAGCCGGGACCAGGGCGCAGGCGCCCCAGCGCCCTGGGCCGGCCACGCCCACCGCCGCCCCAGGCGCGCAGGCGCCCCTCACCCCGGCCCCCCGCACACTCGCCCCGACCCCCGCCCCGCCTGGTTGCTCTGGAGACGGTGGCCGCTGGCGGGAGGTGCCCAAGGCCGGGAGTGGCAAGACAGTTGTGACCGATGAGGGGGCCTTTGCTCCACCCGGCAGTTGTCCCCAGTGGCAGTGCCGGGACAGATGCGGCCGATAGGCATCCTGCCCAGACCCGCCGGATGCAGCCCGGGCAGCGTGTCCACTGCCAAGGAAACCTCAAGCGCTGGGGGAAACGGGGTTCCGAAACCTAGACACCGAATGCCACCAGGAGCCCACGGGCATGGAAGGGCTGGCGGACCCCTGACGTGGGAGGAGCCTGCTGGCTGGGGACTGGGCTAGAAGAGAAGCTCTGCTATTGTGTCCTGGACAGGTGTTCTCCCCTGGATGGCTGCTGAAAAGCCAAGAGACAGAAGAAGCTGCAGGAACAGGAAAGCGGCTCCCTTGCCCAAAGTCAGAGCCACGACTTCCACCGCTAGGGGCCACTGTTGGGTAGGAATGGTTCCTTCCTCACACTGGCTGCAGGGCAGAGGGCTGAATTCCAAGGCAGGGGGAGGGGCAGGGCCCCTTGCCCAAGGGGCTGTGGGGGAAGGGACCCCTGGGCCAGATCGGGGACTGCTGGGAGACCCCCTCTCCATCCGAGAGCTCACCTGGTCCAGGCCAAGGGTCTGGGTTGGGCCAGGCTGCCGGCTCCCTCTGAAGACAGACAGGGGTTCCTCGCCAACCAAAGTCCCCGAGGCCTCGTCAAGCAGGCGGCCTACCTAGGGCCGGCCGGCCGGCGTTGCCCTGCAGGTCTCTCCCACGGCAATGGTCACGGACAAGCTGTCTCCCATCGCCGTCACCTCCACCTTCGGTCAGGGGAACCCTGGCCTTTCCCACCGGCGGCCTGCGGGCTTGGGCCTGGGCTCCCTGCCAGGCCTGTCTCCCAGAGAGGAGAGGCCCAGAGTCTTCCCGCTGCCTTCTCCCTGACCTCTCTTTCTCTGTGTTTCTTTTCTGGCATGAGAGGGGCCCCTGCGCACCCCTACGACCCCTACCAATGAGCCAGCCCTTTCTCCTCTCGCCCTCCTCTTTCGGACCGTAGGAACGAGCGATTTCCTTTTCTCTGGGCTCTGGGGACGCAAATCGGCACTGCGTACCTATTGGGTGGTGAGACTTTTCCGTGGAAATCGTTTCTGCTCCCTTGAGGCACTGCGGTCAAGTGGGCTTACAGGTCCAGGTGTTCCATGGACCAGGGACATTCTCAGCAGCCATGGTGACCGTCCGAAGCGGACGTATGGCTTGTTTGGGCCCTGACTGGAGTCGTAACCATCACTTTTTAAAAATAAATAAATAAATAAATAAATAAATAAATAAATAAATAAATAAGAACCCGTCCTCTTCAGCACATTTCGCTCGGCCAGAGCACGCCACGCAACCAGGTGATTTTCCTATTGATTGTCCTTCCTAGCTACCCTAGCAGGCAGTTCCACAGGTATCCTGTCAAGATTTCCACCCGAAAGCAGATAGCCCTTCTGGCCTTGGCGCAGCTGCCTAGTCGATAAAGCCCTGGGCACTGGTGCTCCTGAGGGCTGCGGGGACACCCGGGTCTACGCGGATGGCAGGTGGCTCTGGGCCCCAGGGCCCTGCCGGTGGGCCCTACTTGGGAATCCGTGCTCTTGCCTGGGGGGCGTCGGTTGCAGAGGGGCCTCCCGCCCCGTGCCTCTTCGGTCACTTTGGCTGCAGCTGAGCCTGGCACTGGGTTTGTGCGTGCTCAGGAGACATATTCCTGCATGTCTCTGGACAGGCCCCGTGCCAGCTGGGACCTGAGCCTCAGCCCAGGTGCACCACCTGCGCTCAGGTTCTTGGACTTGCCCAGGGCAGCTGAGAGGGAGAAGATGGCCCTCGCCACGGAGGGAAGCAATTAGTGCCGACACCTGCCAGCGGGAGAAGCGCATCCAACAGCCCTGTGGGATCCAAGCCCCCTCTCGCTCCATCCGCTGCCTCCGCCCCACCCCCCTCTTCTCGGGGCGCCCAGCCGGCGCCGGGGGGCAGGCGCCGGGCCTCTCGCGCCGCCGTTGACCGCTCTCCGACGCCCCGAGCCGGGACCAGGGCGCAGGCGCCCCAGCGCCCTGGGCCGGCCACGCCCACCGCCGCCCAGGCGCGCAGGCGCCCCTCACCCCGGCCCCCGCACACTCGCCCCGACCCCGCCCCGCCTGGTTGCTCTGGAGACGGTGGCCGCTGGCGGGAGGTGCCCAAGGCCGGGAGTGGCAAGACAGTTGTGACCGATGAGGGGGCCTTTGCTCCACCCGGCAGTTGTCCCCAGTGGCAGTGCCGGGACAGATGCGGCCGATAGGCATCCTGCCCAGACCCGCCGGATGCAGCCCGGGCAGCGTGTCCACTGCCAAGGAAACCTCAAGCGCTGGGGGAAACGGGGTTCCGAAACCTAGACACCGAATGCCACCAGGAGCCCACGGGCATGGAAGGGCTGGCGGACCCCTGACGTGGGAGGAGCCTGCTGGCTGGGGACTGGGCTAGAAGAGAAGCTCTGCTATTGTGTCCTGGACAGGTGTTCTCCCCTGGATGGCTGCTGAAAAGCCAAGAGACAGAAGAAGCTGCAGGAACAGGAAAGCGGCTCCCTTGCCCAAAGTCAGAGCCACGACTTCCACCGCTAGGGGCCACTGTTGGGTAGGAATGGTTCCTTCCTCACACTGGCTGCAGGGCAGAGGGCTGAATTCCAAGGCAGGGGGAGGGGCAGGGCCCCTTGCCCAAGGGGCTGTGGGGGAAGGGACCCCTGGGCCAGATCGGGGACTGCTGGGAGACCCCCTCTCCATCCGAGAGCTCACCTGGTCCAGGCCAAGGGTCTGGGTTGGGCCAGGCTGCCGGCTCCCTCTGAAGACAGACAGGGGTTCCTCGCCAACCAAAGTCCCCGAGGCCTCGTCAAGCAGGCGGCCTACCTAGGGCCGGCCGGCCGGCGTTGCCCTGCAGGTCTCTCCCACGGCAATGGTCACGGACAAGCTGTCTCCCATCGCCGTCACCTCCACCTTCGGTCAGGGGAACCCTGGCCTTTCCCACCGGCGGCCTGCGGGCTTGGGCCTGGGCTCCCTGCCAGGCCTGTCTCCCAGAGAGGAGAGGCCCAGAGTCTTCCCGCTGCCTTCTCCCTGACCTCTCTTTCTCTGTGTTTCTTTTCTGGCATGAGAGGGGCCCCTGCGCACCCCTACGACCCCTACCAATGAGCCAGCCCTTTCTCCTCTCGCCCTCCTCTTTCGGACCGTAGGAACGAGCGATTTCCTTTTCTCTGGGCTCTGGGGACGCAAATCGGCACTGCGTACCTATTGGGTGGTGAGACTTTTCCGTGGAAATCGTTTCTGCTCCCTTGAGGCACTGCGGTCAAGTGGGCTTACAGGTCCAGGTGTTCCATGGACCAGGGACATTCTCAGCAGCCATGGTGACCGTCCGAAGCGGACGTATGGCTTGTTTGGGCCCTGACTGGAGTCGTAACCATCACTTTTTAAAAATAAATAAATAAATAAATAAATAAATAAATAAATAAATAAATAAGAACCCGTCCTCTTCAGCACATTTCGCTCGGCCAGAGCACGCCACGCAACCAGGTGATTTTCCTATTGATTGTCCTTCCTAGCTACCCTAGCAGGCAGTTCCACAGGTATCCTGTCAAGATTTCCACCCGAAAGCAGATAGCCCTTCTGGCCTTGGCGCAGCTGCCTAGTCGATAAAGCCCTGGGCACTGGTGCTCCTGAGGGCTGCGGGGACACCCGGGTCTACGCGGATGGCAGGTGGCTCTGGGCCCCAGGGCCCTGCCGGTGGGCCCTACTTGGGAATCCGTGCTCTTGCCTGGGGGGCGTCGGTTGCAGAGGGGCCTCCCGCCCCGTGCCTCTTCGGTCACTTTGGCTGCAGCTGAGCCTGGCACTGGGTTTGTGCGTGCTCAGGAGACATATTCCTGCATGTCTCTGGACAGGCCCCGTGCCAGCTGGGACCTGAGCCTCAGCCCAGGTGCACCACCTGCGCTCAGGTTCTTGGACTTGCCCAGGGCAGCTGAGAGGGAGAAGATGGCCCCTCGCCACGGAGGGAAGCAATTAGTGCCGACACCTGCCAGCGGGAGAAGCGCATCCAACAGCCCTGTGGGATCCAAGCCCCCTCTCGCTCCATCCGCTGCCTCCGCCCCACCCCCTCTTCTCGGGGCGCCCAGCCGGCGCCGGGGGGCAGGCGCCGGGCCTCTCGCGCCGCCGTTGACCGCTCTCCGACGCCCCGAGCCGGGACCAGGGCGCAGGCGCCCCAGCGCCCTGGGCCGGCCACGCCCACCGCCGCCCAGGCGCGCAGGCGCCCCTCACCCTGGCCCCCGCACACTCGCCCCGACCCCGCCCCGCCTGGTTGCTCTGGAGACGGTGGCCGCTGGCGGGAGGTGCCCAAGGCCGGGAGTGGCAAGACAGTTGTGACCGATGAGGGGGCCTTTGCTCCACCCGGCAGTTGTCCCCAGTGGCAGTGCCGGGACAGATGCGGCCGTTAGGCATCCTGCCCAGACCCGCCGGATGCAGCCCGGGCAGCGTGTCCACTGCCAAGGAAACCTCAAGCGCTGGGGGAAACGGGGTTCCCAAACCTAGACACCGAATGCCACCAGGAGCCCACGGGCATGGAAGGGCTGGCGGACCCCTGACGTGGGAGGAGCCTGCTGGCTGGGGACTGGGCTAGAAGAGAAGCTCTGCTATTGTGTCCTGGACAGGTGTTCTCCCCTGGATGGCTGCTGAAAAGCCAAGAGACAGAAGAAGCTGCAGGAACAGGAAAGCGGCTCCCTTGCCCAAAGTCAGAGCCACGACTTCCACCGCTAGGGGCCACTGTTGGGTAGGAATGGTTCCTTCCTCACACTGGCTGCAGGGCAGAGGGCTGAATTCCAAGGCAGGGGGAGGGGCAGGGCCCCTTGCCCAAGGGGCTGTGGGGGAAGGGACCCCTGGGCCAGATCGGGGACTGCTGGGAGACCCCCTCTCCATCCGAGAGCTCACCTGGTCCAGGCCAAGGGTCTGGGTTGGGCCAGGCTGCCGGCTCCCTCTGAAGACAGACAGGGGTTCCTCGCCAACCAAAGTCCCCGAGGCCTCGTCAAGCAGGCGGCCTACCTAGGGCCGGCCGGCCGGCGTTGCCCTGCAGGTCTCTCCCACGGCAATGGTCACGGACAAGCTGTCTCCCATCGCCGTCACCTCCACCTTCGGTCAGGGGAACCCTGGCCTTTCCCACCGGCGGCCTGCGGGCTTGGGCCTGGGCTCCCTGCCAGGCCTGTCTCCCAGAGAGGAGAGGCCCAGAGTCTTCCCGCTGCCTTCTCCCTGACCTCTCTTTCTCTGTGTTTCTTTTCTGGCATGAGAGGGGCCCCTGCGCACCCCTACGACCCCTACCAATGAGCCAGCCCTTTCTCCTCTCGCCCTCCTCTTTCGGACCGTAGGAACGAGCGATTTCCTTTTCTCTGGGCTCTGGGGACGCAAATCGGCACTGCGTACCTATTGGGTGGTGAGACTTTTCCGTGGAAATCGTTTCTGCTCCCTTGAGGCACTGCGGTCAAGTGGGCTTACAGGTCCAGGTGTTCCATGGACCAGGGACATTCTCAGCAGCCATGGTGACCGTCCGAAGCGGACGTATGGCTTGTTTGGGCCCTGACTGGAGTCGTAACCATCACTTTTTAAAAATAAATAAATAAATAAATAAATAAATAAATAAATAAATAAGAACCCGTCCTCTTCAGCACATTTCGCTCGGCCAGAGCACGCCACGCAACCAGGTGATTTTCCTATTGATTGTCCTTCCTAGCTACCCTAGCAGGCAGTTCCACAGGTATCCTGTCAAGATTTCCACCCGAAAGCAGATAGCCCTTCTGGCCTTGGCGCAGCTGCCTAGTCGATAAAGCCCTGGGCACTGGTGCTCCTGAGGGCTGCGGGGACACCCGTGTCTACGCGGATGGCAGGTGGCTCTGGGCCCCAGGGCCCTGCCGGTGGGCCCTACTTGGGAATCCGTGCTCTTGCCTGGGGGGCGTCGGTTGCAGAGGGGCCTCCCGCCCCGTGCCTCTTCGGTCACTTTGGCTGCAGCTGAGCCTGGCACTGGGTTTGTGCGTGCTCAGGAGACATATTCCTGCATGTCTCTGGACAGGCCCCGTGCCAGCTG
Source organism: Dasypus novemcinctus (assembly GCF_030445035.2). NCBI lineage: Eukaryota > Metazoa > Chordata > Mammalia > Cingulata > Dasypodidae > Dasypus > Dasypus novemcinctus. The sequence continues at coordinate 62,921 of NW_026688370.1, read as the reverse complement.
GGACCTGAGCCTCAGCCCAGGTGCACCACCTGCGCTCAGGTTCTTGGACTTGCCCAGGGCAGCTGAGAGGGAGAAGATGGCCCTCGCCACGGAGGGAAGCAATTAGTGCCGACACCTGCCAGCGGGAGAAGCGCATCCAACAGCCCTGTGGGATCCAAGCCCCCTCTCGCTCCATCCGCTGCCTCCGCCCCACCCCCTCTTCTCGGGGCGCCCAGCCGGCGCCGGGGGGCAGGCGCCGGGCCTCTCGCGCCGCCGTTGACCGCTCTCCGACGCCCCGAGCCGGGACCAGGGCGCAGGCGCCCCAGCGCCCTGGGCCGGCCACGCCCACCGCCGCCCAGGCGCGCAGGCGCCCCTCACCCTGGCCCCCGCACACTCGCCCCGACCCCGCCCCGCCTGGTTGCTCTGGAGACGGTGGCCGCTGGCGGGAGGTGCCCAAGGCCGGGAGTGGCAAGACAGTTGTGACCGATGAGGGGGCCTTTGCTCCACCCGGCAGTTGTCCCCAGTGGCAGTGCCGGGACAGATGCGGCCGTTAGGCATCCTGCCCAGACCCGCCGGATGCAGCCCGGGCAGCGTGTCCACTGCCAAGGAAACCTCAAGCGCTGGGGGAAACGGGGTTCCCAAACCTAGACACCGAATGCCACCAGGAGCCCACGGGCATGGAAGGGCTGGCGGACCCCTGACGTGGGAGGAGCCTGCTGGCTGGGGACTGGGCTAGAAGAGAAGCTCTGCTATTGTGTCCTGGACAGGTGTTCTCCCCTGGATGGCTGCTGAAAAGCCAAGAGACAGAAGAAGCTGCAGGAACAGGAAAGCGGCTCCCTTGCCCAAAGTCAGAGCCACGACTTCCACCGCTAGGGGCCACTGTTGGGTAGGAATGGTTCCTTCCTCACACTGGCTGCAGGGCAGAGGGCTGAATTCCAAGGCAGGGGGAGGGGCAGGGCCCCTTGCCCAAGGGGCTGTGGGGGAAGGGACCCCTGGGCCAGATCGGGGACTGCTGGGAGACCCCCTCTCCATCCGAGAGCTCACCTGGTCCAGGCCAAGGGTCTGGGTTGGGCCAGGCTGCCGGCTCCCTCTGAAGACAGACAGGGGTTCCTCGCCAACCAAAGTCCCCGAGGCCTCGTCAAGCAGGCGGCCTACCTAGGGCCGGCCGGCCGGCGTTGCCCTGCAGGTCTCTCCCACGGCAATGGTCACGGACAAGCTGTCTCCCATCGCCGTCACCTCCACCTTCGGTCAGGGGAACCCTGGCCTTTCCCACCGGCGGCCTGCGGGCTTGGGCCTGGGCTCCCTGCCAGGCCTGTCTCCCAGAGAGGAGAGGCCCAGAGTCTTCCCGCTGCCTTCTCCCTGACCTCTCTTTCTCTGTGTTTCTTTTCTGGCATGAGAGGGGCCCCTGCGCACCCCTACGACCCCTACCAATGAGCCAGCCCTTTCTCCTCTCGCCCTCCTCTTTCGGACCGTAGGAACGAGCGATTTCCTTTTCTCTGGGCTCTGGGACGCAATCGGCACTGCGTACCTATTGGGTGGTGAGACTTTTCCGTGGAAATCGTTTCTGCTCCCTTGAGGCACTGCGGTCAAGTGGGCTTACAGGTCCAGGTGTTCCATGGACCAGGGACATTCTCAGCAGCCATGGTGACCGTCCGAAGCGGACGTATGGCTTGTTTGGGCCCTGACTGGAGTCGTAACCATCACTTTTTAAAAATAAATAAATAAATAAATAAATAAATAAATAAATAAATAAATAAATAAGAACCCGTCCTCTTCAGCACATTTCGCTCGGCCAGAGCACGCCACGCAACCAGGTGATTTTCCTATTGATTGTCCTTCCTAGCTACCCTAGCAGGGCAGTTCCACAGGTATCCTGTCAAGATTTCCACCCGAAAGCAGATAGCCCTTCTGGCCTTGGCGCAGCTGCCTAGTCGATAAAGCCCTGGGCACTGGTGCTCCTGAGGGCTGCGGGGACACCCGTGTCTACGCGGATGGCAGGTGGCTCTGGGCCCCAGGGCCCTGCCGGTGGGCCCTACTTGGGAATCCGTGCTCTTGCCTGGGGGGCGTCGGTTGCAGAGGGGCCTCCCGCCCCGTGCCTCTTCGGTCACTTTGGCTGCAGCTGAGCCTGGCACTGGGTTTGTGCGTGCTCAGGAGACATATTCCTGCATGTCTCTGGACAGGCCCCGTGCCAGCTGGGACCTGAGCCTCAGCCCAGGTGCACCACCTGCGCTCAGGTTCTTGGACTTGCCCAGGGCAGCTGAGAGGGAGAAGATGGCCCTCGCCACGGAGGGAAGCAATTAGTGCCGACACCTGCCAGCGGGAGAAGCGCATCCAACAGCCCTGTGGGATCCAAGCCCCCTCTCGCTCCATCCGCTGCCTCCGCCCCACCCCCTCTTCTCGGGGCGCCCAGCCGGCGCCGGGGGGCAGGCGCCGGGCCTCTCGCGCCGCCGTTGACCGCTCTCCGACGCCCCGAGCCGGGACCAGGGCGCAGGCGCCCCAGCGCCCTGGGCCGGCCACGCCCACCGCCGCCCAGGCGCGCAGGCGCCCCTCACCCTGGCCCCCGCACACTCGCCCCGACCCCGCCCCGCCTGGTTGCTCTGGAGACGGTGGCCGCTGGCGGGAGGTGCCCAAGGCCGGGAGTGGCAAGACAGTTGTGACCGATGAGGGGGCCTTTGCTCCACCCGGCAGTTGTCCCCAGTGGCAGTGCCGGGACAGATGCGGCCGTTAGGCATCCTGCCCAGACCCGCCGGATGCAGCCCGGGCAGCGTGTCCACTGCCAAGGAAACCTCAAGCGCTGGGGGAAACGGGGTTCCCAAACCTAGACACCGAATGCCACCAGGAGCCCACGGGCATGGAAGGGCTGGCGGACCCCTGACGTGGGAGGAGCCTGCTGGCTGGGGACTGGGCTAGAAGAGAAGCTCTGCTATTGTGTCCTGGACAGGTGTTCTCCCCTGGATGGCTGCTGAAAAGCCAAGAGACAGAAGAAGCTGCAGGAACAGGAAAGCGGCTCCCTTGCCCAAAGTCAGAGCCACGACTTCCACCGCTAGGGGCCACTGTTGGGTAGGAATGGTTCCTTCCTCACACTGGCTGCAGGGCAGAGGGCTGAATTCCAAGGCAGGGGGAGGGGCAGGGCCCCTTGCCCAAGGGGCTGTGGGGGAAGGGACCCCTGGGCCAGATCGGGGACTGCTGGGAGACCCCCTCTCCATCCGAGAGCTCACCTGGTCCAGGCCAAGGGTCTGGGTTGGGCCAGGCTGCCGGCTCCCTCTGAAGACAGACAGGGGTTCCTCGCCAACCAAAGTCCCCCGAGGCCTCGTCAAGCAGGCGGCCTACCTAGGGCCGGCCGGCCGGCGTTGCCCTGCAGGTCTCTCCCACGGCAATGGTCACGGACAAGCTGTCTCCCATCGCCGTCACCTCCACCTTCGGTCAGGGGAACCCTGGCCTTTCCCACCGGCGGCCTGCGGGCTTGGGCCTGGGCTCCCTGCCAGGCCTGTCTCCCAGAGAGGAGAGGCCCAGAGTCTTCCCGCTGCCTTCTCCCTGACCTCTCTTTCTCTGTGTTTCTTTTCTGGCATGAGAGGGGCCCCTGCGCACCCCTACGACCCCTACCAATGAGCCAGCCCTTTCTCCTCTCGCCCTCCTCTTTCGGACCGTAGGAACGAGCGATTTCCTTTTCTCTGGGCTCTGGGGACGCAAATCGGCACTGCGTACCTATTGGGTGGTGAGACTTTTCCGTGGAAATCGTTTCTGCTCCCTTGAGGCACTGCGGTCAAGTGGGCTTACAGGTCCAGGTGTTCCATGGACCAGGGACATTCTCAGCAGCCATGGTGACCGTCCGAAGCGGACGTATGGCTTGTTTGGGCCCTGACTGGAGTCGTAACCATCACTTTTTAAAAATAAATAAATAAATAAATAAATAAATAAATAAATAAATAAATAAGAACCCGTCCTCTTCAGCACATTTCGCTCGGCCAGAGCACGCCACGCAACCAGGTGATTTTCCTATTGATTGTCCTTCCTAGCTACCCTAGCAGGCAGTTCCACAGGTATCCTGTCAAGATTTCCACCCGAAAGCAGATAGCCCTTCTGGCCTTGGCGCAGCTGCCTAGTCGATAAAGCCCTGGGCACTGGTGCTCCTGAGGGCTGCGGGGACACCCGGGTCTACGCGGATGGCAGGTGGCTCTGGGCCCCAGGGCCCTGCCGGTGGGCCCTACTTGGGAATCCGTGCTCTTGCCTGGGGGGCGTCGGTTGCAGAGGGGCCTCCCGCCCCGTGCCTCTTCGGTCACTTTGGCTGCAGCTGAGCCTGGCACTGGGTTTGTGCGTGCTCAGGAGACATATTCCTGCATGTCTCTGGACAGGCCCCGTGCCAGCTGGGACCTGAGCCTCAGCCCAGGTGCACCACCTGCGCTCAGGTTCTTGGACTTGCCCAGGGCAGCTGAGAGGGAGAAGATGGCCCTCGCCACGGAGGGAAGCAATTAGTGCCGACACCTGCCAGCGGGAGAAGCGCATCCAACAGCCCTGTGGGATCCAAGCCCCCTCTCGCTCCATCCGCTGCCTCCGCCCCACCCCCTCTTCTCGGGGCGCCCAGCCGGCGCCGGGGGGCAGGCGCCGGGCCTCTCGCGCCGCCGTTGACCGCTCTCCGACGCCCCGAGCCGGGACCAGGGCGCAGGCGCCCCAGCGCCCTGGGCCGGCCACGCCCACCGCCGCCCAGGCGCGCAGGCGCCCCTCACCCCGGCCCCCGCACACTCGCCCCGACCCCGCCCCGCCTGGTTGCTCTGGAGACGGTGGCCGCTGGCGGGAGGTGCCCAAGGCCGGGAGTGGCAAGACAGTTGTGACCGATGAGGGGGCCTTTGCTCCACCCGGCAGTTGTCCCCAGTGGCAGTGCCGGGACAGATGCGGCCGATAGGCATCCTGCCCAGACCCGCCGGATGCAGCCCGGGCAGCGTGTCCACTGCCAAGGAAACCTCAAGCGCTGGGGGAAACGGGGTTCCGAAACCTAGACACCGAATGCCACCAGGAGCCCACGGGCATGGAAGGGCTGGCGGACCCCTGACGTGGGAGGAGCCTGCTGGCTGGGGACTGGGCTAGAAGAGAAGCTCTGCTATTGTGTCCTGGACAGGTGTTCTCCCCTGGATGGCTGCTGAAAAGCCAAGAGACAGAAGAAGCTGCAGGAACAGGAAAGCGGCTCCCTTGCCCAAAGTCAGAGCCACGACTTCCACCGCTAGGGGCCACTGTTGGGTAGGAATGGTTCCTTCCTCACACTGGCTGCAGGGCAGAGGGCTGAATTCCAAGGCAGGGGGAGGGGCAGGGCCCCTTGCCCAAGGGGCTGTGGGGGAAGGGACCCCTGGGCCAGATCGGGGACTGCTGGGAGACCCCCTCTCCATCCGAGAGCTCACCTGGTCCAGGCCAAGGGTCTGGGTTGGGCCAGGCTGCCGGCTCCCTCTGAAGACAGACAGGGGTTCCTCGCCAACCAAAGTCCCCGAGGCCTCGTCAAGCAGGCGGCCTACCTAGGGCCGGCCGGCCGGCGTTGCCCTGCAGGTCTCTCCCACGGCAATGGTCACGGACAAGCTGTCTCCCATCGCCGTCACCTCCACCTTCGGTCAGGGGAACCCTGGCCTTTCCCACCGGCGGCCTGCGGGCTTGGGCCTGGGCTCCCTGCCAGGCCTGTCTCCCAGAGAGGAGAGGCCCAGAGTCTTCCCGCTGCCTTCTCCCTGACCTCTCTTTCTCTGTGTTTCTTTTCTGGCATGAGAGGGGCCCCTGCGCACCCCTACGACCCCTACCAATGAGCCAGCCCTTTCTCCTCTCGCCCTCCTCTTTCGGACCGTAGGAACGAGCGATTTCCTTTTCTCTGGGCTCTGGGGACGCAAATCGGCACTGCGTACCTATTGGGTGGTGAGACTTTTCCGTGGAAATCGTTTCTGCTCCCTTGAGGCACTGCGGTCAAGTGGGCTTACAGGTCCAGGTGTTCCATGGACCAGGGACATTCTCAGCAGCCATGGTGACCGTCCGAAGCGGACGTATGGCTTGTTTGGGCCCTGACTGGAGTCGTAACCATCACTTTTTAAAAATAAATAAATAAATAAATAAATAAATAAATAAATAAATAAATAAATAAATAAATAAGAACCCGTCCTCTTCAGCACATTTCGCTCGGCCAGAGCACGCCACGCAACCAGGTGATTTTCCTATTGATTGTCCTTCCTAGCTACACTAGCAGGCAGTTCCACAGGTATCCTGTCAAGATTTCCACCCGAAAGCAGATAGCCCTTCTGGCCTTGGCGCAGCTGCCTAGTCGATAAAGCCCTGGGCACTGGTGCTCCTGAGGGCTGCGGGGACACCCGGGTCTACGCGGATGGCAGGTGGCTCTGGGCCCCAGGGCCCTGCCGGTGGGCCCTACTTGGGAATCCGTGCTCTTGCCTGGGGGGCGTCGGTTGCAGAGGGGCCTCCCGCCCCGTGCCTCTTCGGTCACTTTGGCTGCAGCTGAGCCTGGCACTGGGTTTGTGCGTGCTCAGGAGACATATTCCTGCATGTCTCTGGACAGGCCCCGTGCCAGCTGGGACCTGAGCCTCAGCCCAGGTGCACCACCTGCGCTCAGGTTCTTGGACTTGCCCAGGGCAGCTGAGAGGGAGAAGATGGCCCTCGCCACGGAGGGAAGCAATTAGTGCCGACACCTGCCAGCGGGAGAAGCGCATCCAACAGCCCTGTGGGATCCAAGCCCCCTCTCGCTCCATCCGCTGCCTCCGCCCCACCCCCTCTTCTCGGGGCGCCCAGCCGGCGCCGGGGGGCAGGCGCCGGGCCTCTCGCGCCGCCGTTGACCGCTCTCCGACGCCCCGAGCCGGGACCAGGGCGCAGGCGCCCCAGCGCCCTGGGCCGGCCACGCCCACCGCCGCCCAGGCGCGCAGGCGCCCCTCACCCCGGCCCCCGCACACTCGCCCCGACCCCGCCCCGCCTGGTTGCTCTGGAGACGGTGGCCGCTGGCGGGAGGTGCCCAAGGCCGGGAGTGGCAAGACAGTTGTGACCGATGAGGGGGCCTTTGCTCCACCCGGCAGTTGTCCCCAGTGGCAGTGCCGGGACAGATGCGGCCGATAGGCATCCTGCCCAGACCCGCCGGATGCAGCCCGGGCAGCGTGTCCACTGCCAAGGAAACCTCAAGCGCTGGGGGAAACGGGGTTCCGAAACCTAGACACCGAATGCCACCAGGAGCCCACGGGCATGGAAGGGCTGGCGGACCCCTGACGTGGGAGGAGCCTGCTGGCTGGGGACTGGGCTAGAAGAGAAGCTCTGCTATTGTGTCCTGGACAGGTGTTCTCCCCTGGATGGCTGCTGAAAAGCCAAGAGACAGAAGAAGCTGCAGGAACAGGAAAGCGGCTCCCTTGCCCAAAGTCAGAGCCACGACTTCCACCGCTAGGGGCCACTGTTGGGTAGGAATGGTTCCTTCCTCACACTGGCTGCAGGGCAGAGGGCTGAATTCCAAGGCAGGGGGAGGGGCAGGGCCCCTTGCCCAAGGGGCTGTGGGGGAAGGGACCCCTGGGCCAGATCGGGGACTGCTGGGAGACCCCCTCTCCATCCGAGAGCTCACCTGGTCCAGGCCAAGGGTCTGGGTTGGGCCAGGCTGCCGGCTCCCTCTGAAGACAGACAGGGGTTCCTCGCCAACCAAAGTCCCCGAGGCCTCGTCAAGCAGGCGGCCTACCTAGGGCCGGCCGGCCGGCGTTGCCCTGCAGGTCTCTCCCACGGCAATGGTCACGGACAAGCTGTCTCCCATCGCCGTCACCTCCACCTTCGGTCAGGGGAACCCTGGCCTTTCCCACCGGCGGCCTGCGGGCTTGGGCCTGGGCTCCCTGCCAGGCCTGTCTCCCAGAGAGGAGAGGCCCAGAGTCTTCCCGCTGCCTTCTCCCTGACCTCTCTTTCTCTGTGTTTCTTTTCTGGCATGAGAGGGGCCCCTGCGCACCCCTACGACCCCTACCAATGAGCCAGCCCTTTCTCCTCTCGCCCTCCTCTTTCGGACCGTAGGAACGAGCGATTTCCTTTTCTCTGGGCTCTGGGGACGCAAATCGGCACTGCGTACCTATTGGGTGGTGAGACTTTTCCGTGGAAATCGTTTCTGCTCCCTTGAGGCACTGCGGTCAAGTGGGCTTACAGGTCCAGGTGTTCCATGGACCAGGGACATTCTCAGCAGCCATGGTGACCGTCCGAAGCGGACGTATGGCTTGTTTGGGCCCTGACTGGAGTCGTAACCATCACTTTTTAAAAATAAATAAATAAATAAATAAATAAATAAATAAATAAATAAATAAATAAATAAGAACCCGTCCTCTTCAGCACATTTCGCTCGGCCAGAGCACGCCACGCAACCAGGTGATTTTCCTATTGATTGTCCTTCCTAGCTACACTAGCAGGCAGTTCCACAGGTATCCTGTCAAGATTTCCACCCGAAAGCAGATAGCCCTTCTGGCCTTGGCGCAGCTGCCTAGTCGATAAAGCCCTGGGCACTGGTGCTCCTGAGGGCTGCGGGGACACCCGGGTCTACGCGGATGGCAGGTGGCTCTGGGCCCCAGGGCCCTGCCGGTGGGCCCTACTTGGGAATCCGTGCTCTTGCCTGGGGGGCGTCGGTTGCAGAGGGGCCTCCCGCCCCGTGCCTCTTCGGTCACTTTGGCTGCAGCTGAGCCTGGCACTGGGTTTGTGCGTGCTCAGGAGACAGATTCCTGCATGTCTCTGGACAGGCCCCGTGCCAGCTGGGACCTGAGCCTCAGCCCAGGTGCACCACCTGCGCTCAGGTTCTTGGACTTGCCCAGGGCAGCTGAGAGGGAGAAGATGGCCCTCGCCACGGAGGGAAGCAATTAGTGCCGACACCTGCCAGCGGGAGAAGCGCATCCAACAGCCCTGTGGGATCCAAGCCCCCTCTCGCTCCATCCGCTGCCTCCGCCCCACCCCCTCTTCTCGGGGCGCCCAGCCGGCGCCGGGGGGCAGGCGCCGGGCCTCTCGCGCCGCCGTTGACCGCTCTCCGACGCCCCGAGCCGGGACCAGGGCGCAGGCGCCCCAGCGCCCTGGGCCGGCCACGCCCACCGCCGCCCAGGCGCGCAGGCGCCCCTCACCCCGGCCCCCGCACACTCGCCCCGACCCCGCCCCGCCTGGTTGCTCTGGAGACGGTGGCCGCTGGCGGGAGGTGCCCAAGGCCGGGAGTGGCAAGACAGTTGTGACCGATGAGGGGGCCTTTGCTCCACCCGGCAGTTGTCCCCAGTGGCAGTGCCGGGACAGATGCGGCCGATAGGCATCCTGCCCAGACCCGCCGGATGCAGCCCGGGCAGCGTGTCCACTGCCAAGGAAACCTCAAGCGCTGGGGGAAACGGGGTTCCGAAACCTAGACACCGAATGCCACCAGGAGCCCACGGGCATGGAAGGGCTGGCGGACCCCTGACGTGGGAGGAGCCTGCTGGCTGGGGACTGGGCTAGAAGAGAAGCTCTGCTATTGTGTCCTGGACAGGTGTTCTCCCCTGGATGGCTGCTGAAAAGCCAAGAGACAGAAGAAGCTGCAGGAACAGGAAAGCGGCTCCCTTGCCCAAAGTCAGAGCCACGACTTCCACCGCTAGGGGCCACTGTTGGGTAGGAATGGTTCCTTCCTCACACTGGCTGCAGGGCAGAGGGCTGAATTCCAAGGCAGGGGGAGGGGCAGGGCCCCTTGCCCAAGGGGCTGTGGGGGAAGGGACCCCTGGGCCAGATCGGGGACTGCTGGGAGACCCCCTCTCCATCCGAGAGCTCACCTGGTCCAGGCCAAGGGTCTGGGTTGGGCCAGGCTGCCGGCTCCCTCTGAAGACAGACAGGGTTTCCTCCCAACCAAAGTCCCCGAGGCCTCCTCAAGCAGGCGGCCTACCTAGGGCCGGCCGGCGTTGCCCTGCAGGTCTCTCCCACGGCAATGGTCATGGACAAGCTGTCTCCCATCGCCGTCACCTCCACCTTCGGTCAGGGGAACCCTGGCCTTTCCCACCGGCGGCCTGCGGGCTTGGGCCTGGGCTCCCTGCCAGGCCTGTCTCCCAGAGAGGAGAGGCCCAGAGTCTTCCCGCTGCCTTCTCCCTGACCTCTCTTTCTCTGTGTTTCTTTTCTGGCATGAGAGGGGCCCCTGCGCACCCCTACGACCCCTACCAATGAGCCAGCCCTTTCTCCTCTCGCCCTCCTCTTTCGGACCGTAGGAACGAGCGATTTCCTTTTCTCTGGGCTCTGGGGACGCAAATCGGCACTGCGTACCTATTGGGTGGTGAGACTTTTCCGTGGAAATCGTTTCTGCTCCCTTGAGGCACTGCGGTCAAGTGGGCTTACAGGTCCAGGTGTTCCATGGACCAGGGACATTCTCAGCAGCCATGGTGACCGTCCGAAGCGGACGTATGGCTTGTTTGGGCCCTGACTGGAGTCGTAACCATCACTTTTTAAAAATAAATAAATAAATAAATAAATAAATAAATAAATAAATAAATAAATAAATAAATAAGAACCCGTCCTCTTCAGCACATTTCGCTCGGCCAGAGCACGCCACGCAACCAGGTGATTTTCCTATTGATTGTCCTTCCTAGCTACCCTAGCAGGCAGTTCCACAGGTATCCTGTCAAGATTTCCACCCGAAAGCAGATAGCCCTTCTGGCCTTGGCGCAGCTGCCTAGTCGATAAAGCCCTGGGCACTGGTGCTCCTGAGGGCTGCGGGGACACCCGGGTCTACGCGGATGGCAGGTGGCTCTGGGCCCCAGGGCCCTGCCGGTGGGCCCTACTTGGGAATCCGTGCTCTTGCCTGGGGGGCGTCGGTTGCAGAGGGGCCTCCCGCCCCGTGCCTCTTCGGTCACTTTGGTTGCAGCTGAGCCTGGCACTGGGTTTGTGCGTGCTCAGGAGACAGATTCCTGCATGTCTCTGGACAGGCCCCGTGCCAGCTGGGACCTGAGCCTCAGCCCAGGTGCACCACCTGCGCTCAGGTTCTTGGACTTGCCCAGGGCAGCTGAGAGGGAGAAGATGGCCCTCGCCACGGAGGGAAGCAATTAGTGCCGACACCTGCCAGCGGGAGAAGCGCATCCAACAGCCCTGTGGGATCCAAGCCCCCTCTCGCTCCATCCGCTGCCTCCGCCCCACCCCCTCTTCTCGGGGCGCCCAGCCGGCGCCGGGGGGCAGGCGCCGGGCCTCTCGCGCCGCCGTTGACCGCTCTCCGACGCCCCGAGCCGGGACCAGGGCGCAGGCGCCCCAGCGCCCTGGGCCGGCCACGCCCACCGCCGCCCAGGCGCGCAGGCGCCCCTCACCCCGGCCCCCGCACACTCGCCCCGACCCCGCCCCGCCTGGTTGCTCTGGAGACGGTGGCCGCTGGCGGGAGGTGCCCAAGGCCGGGAGTGGCAAGACAGTTGTGACCGATGAGGGGGCCTTTGCTCCACCCGGCAGTTGTCCCCAGTGGCAGTGCCGGGACAGATGCGGCCGATAGGCATCCTGCCCAGACCCGCCGGATGCAGCCCGGGCAGCGTGTCCACTGCCAAGGAAACCTCAAGCGCTGGGGGAAACGGGGTTCCGAAACCTAGACACCGAATGCCACCAGGAGCCCACGGGCATGGAAGGGCTGGCGGACCCCTGACGTGGGAGGAGCCTGCTGGCTGGGGACTGGGCTAGAAGAGAAGCTCTGCTATTGTGTCCTGGACAGGTGTTCTCCCCTGGATGGCTGCTGAAAAGCCAAGAGACAGAAGAAGCTGCAGGAACAGGAAAGCGGCTCCCTTGCCCAAAGTCAGAGCCACGACTTCCACCGCTAGGGGCCACTGTTGGGTAGGAATGGTTCCTTCCTCACACTGGCTGCAGGGCAGAGGGCTGAATTCCAAGGCAGGGGGAGGGGCAGGGCCCCTTGCCCAAGGGGCTGTGGGGGAAGGGACCCCTGGGCCAGATCGGGGACTGCTGGGAGACCCCCTCTCCATCCGAGAGCTCACCTGGTCCAGGCCAAGGGTCTGGGTTGGGCCAGGCTGCCGGCTCCCTCTGAAGACAGACAGGGTTTCCTCCCAACCAAAGTCCCCGAGGCCTCCTCAAGCAGGCGGCCTACCTAGGGCCGGCCGGCGTTGCCCTGCAGGTCTCTCCCACGGCAATGGTCACGGACAAGCTGTCTCCCATCGCCGTCACCTCCACCTTCGGTCAGGGGAACCCTGGCCTTTCCCACCGGCGGCCTGCGGGCTTGGGCCTGGGCTCCCTGCCAGGCCTGTCTCCCAGAGAGGAGAGGCCCAGAGTCTTCCCGCTGCCTTCTCCCTGACCTCTCTTTCTCTGTGTTTCTTTTCTGGCATGAGAGGGGCCCCTGCGCACCCCTACGACCCCTACCAATGAGCCAGCCCTTTCTCCTCTCGCCCTCCTCTTTCGGACCGTAGGAACGAGCGATTTCCTTTTCTCTGGGCTCTGGGGACGCAAATCGGCACTGCGTACCTATTGGGTGGTGAGACTTTTCCGTGGAAATCGTTTCTGCTCCCTTGAGGCACTGCGGTCAAGTGGGCTTACAGGTCCAGGTGTTCCATGGACCAGGGACATTCTCAGCAGCCATGGTGACCGTCCGAAGCGGACGTATGGCTTGTTTGGGCCCTGACTGGAGTCGTAACCATCACTTTTTAAAAATAAATAAATAAATAAATAAATAAATAAATAAATAAATAAATAAATAAGAACCCGTCCTCTTCAGCACATTTCGCTCGGCCAGAGCACGCCACGCAACCAGGTGATTTTCCTATTGATTGTCCTTCCTAGCTACCCTAGCAGGCAGTTCCACAGGTATCCTGTCAAGATTTCCACCCGAAAGCAGATAGCCCTTCTGGCCTTGGCGCAGCTGCCTAGTCGATAAAGCCCTGGGCACTGGTGCTCCTGAGGGCTGCGGGGACACCCGGGTCTACGCGGATGGCAGGTGGCTCTGGGCCCCAGGGCCCTGCCGGTGGGCCCTACTTGGGAATCCGTGCTCTTGCCTGGGGGGCGTCGGTTGCAGAGGGGCCTCCCGCCCCGTGCCTCTTCGGTCACTTTGGCTGCAGCTGAGCCTGGCACTGGGTTTGTGCGTGCTCAGGAGACAGATTCCTGCATGTCTCTGGACAGGCCCCGTGCCAGCTGGGACCTGAGCCTCAGCCCAGGTGCACCACCTGCGCTCAGGTTCTTGGACTTGCCCAGGGCAGCTGAGAGGGAGAAGATGGCCCTCGCCACGGAGGGAAGCAATTAGTGCCGACACCTGCCAGCGGGAGAAGCGCATCCAACAGCCCTGTGGGATCCAAGCCCCCTCTCGCTCCATCCGCTGCCTCCGCCCCACCCCCTCTTCTCGGGGCGCCCAGCCGGCGCCGGGGGGCAGGCGCCGGGCCTCTCGCGCCGCCGTTGACCGCTCTCCGACGCCCCGAGCCGGGACCAGGGCGCAGGCGCCCCAGCGCCCTGGGCCGGCCACGCCCACCGCCGCCCAGGCGCGCAGGCGCCCCTCACCCCGGCCCCCGCACACTCGCCCCGACCCCGCCCCGCCTGGTTGCTCTGGAGACGGTGGCCGCTGGCGGGAGGTGCCCAAGGCCGGGAGTGGCAAGACAGTTGTGACCGATGAGGGGGCCTTTGCTCCACCCGGCAGTTGTCCCCAGTGGCAGTGCCGGGACAGATGCGGCCGATAGGCATCCTGCCCAGACCCGCCGGATGCAGCCCGGGCAGCGTGTCCACTGCCAAGGAAACCTCAAGCGCTGGGGGAAACGGGGTTCCGAAACCTAGACACCGAATGCCACCAGGAGCCCACGGGCATGGAAGGGCTGGCGGACCCCTGACGTGGGAGGAGCCTGCTGGCTGGGGACTGGGCTAGAAGAGAAGCTCTGCTATTGTGTCCTGGACAGGTGTTCTCCCCTGGATGGCTGCTGAAAAGCCAAGAGACAGAAGAAGCTGCAGGAACAAGAAAGCGGCTCCCTTGCCCAAAGTCAGAGCCACGACTTCCACCGCTAGGGGCCACTGTTGGGTAGGAATGGTTCCTCCCTCACACTGGCTGCAGGGCAGAGGGCTGAATTCCAAGGCAGGGGGAGGGGCAGGGCCCCTTGCCCAAGGGGCTGTGGGGGAAGGGACCCCTGGGCCAGATCGGGGACTGCTGGGAGACCCCCTCTCCATCCGAGAGCTCACCTGGTCCAGGCCAAGGGTCTGGGTTGGGCCAGGCTGCCGGCTCCCTCTGAAGACAGACAGGGGTTCCTCGCCAACCAAAGTCCCCGAGGCCTCGTCAAGCAGGCGGCCTACCTAGGGCCGGCCGGCCGGCGTTGCCCTGCAGGTCTCTCCCACGGCAATGGTCACGGACAAGCTGTCTCCCATCGCCGTCACCTCCACCTTCGGTCAGGGGAACCCTGGCCTTTCCCACCGGCGGCCTGCGGGCTTGGGCCTGGGCTCCCTGCCAGGCCTGTCTCCCAGAGAGGAGAGGCCCAGAGTCTTCCCTCTGCCTTCTCCCTGACCTCTCTTTCTCTGTGTTTCTTTTCTGGCATGAGAGGGGCCCCTGCGCACCCCTACGACCCCTACCAATGAGCCAGCCCTTTCTCCTCTCGCCCTCCTCTTTCGGACCGTAGGAACGAGCGATTTCCTTTTCTCTGGGCTCTGGGGACGCAAATCGGCACTGCGTACCTATTGGGTGGTGAGACTTTTCCGTGGAAATCGTTTCTGCTCCCTTGAGGCACTGCGGTCAAGTGGGCTTACAGGTCCAGGTGTTCCATGGACCAGGGACATTCTCAGCAGCCATGGTGACCGTCCGAAGCGGACGTATGGCTTGTTTGGGCCCTGACTGGAGTCGTAACCATCACTTTTTAAAAATAAATAAATAAATAAATAAATAAATAAATAAATAAGTAAATAAATAAATAAGAACCCGTCCTCTTCAGCACATTTCGCTCGGCCAGAGCACGCCACGCAACCAGGTGATTTTCCTATTGATTGTCCTTCCTAGCTACCCTAGCAGGCAGTTCCACAGGTATCCTGTCAAGATTTCCACCCGAAAGCAGATAGCCCTTCTGGCCTTGGCGCAGCTGCCTAGTCGATAAAGCCCTGGGCACTGGTGCTCCTGAGGGCTGCGGGGACACCCGGGTCTACGCGGATGGCAGGTGGCTCTGGGCCCCAGGGCCCTGCCGGTGGGCCCTACTTGGGAATCCGTGCTCTTGCCTGGGGGGCGTCGGTTGCAGAGGGGCCTCCCGCCCCGTGCCTCTTCGGTCACTTTGGCTGCAGCTGAGCCTGGCACTGGGTTTGTGCGTGCTCAGGAGACAGATTCCTGCATGTCTCTGGACAGGCCCCGTGCCAGCTGGGACCTGAGCCTCAGCCCAGGTGCACCACCTGCGCTCAGGTTCTTGGACTTGCCCAGGGCAGCTGAGAGGGAGAAGATGGCCCTCGCCACGGAGGGAAGCAATTAGTGCCGACACCTGCCAGCGGGAGAAGCGCATCCAACAGCCCTGTGGGATCCAAGCCCCCTCTCGCTCCATCCGCTGCCTCCGCCCCACCCCCTCTTCTCGGGGCGCCCAGCCGGCGCCGGGGGGCAGGCGCCGGGCCTCTCGCGCCGCCGTTGACCGCTCTCCGACGCCCCGAGCCGGGACCAGGGCGCAGGCGCCCCAGCGCCCTGGGCCGGCCACGCCCACCGCCGCCCAGGCGCGCAGGCGCCCCTCACCCCGGCCCCCGCACACTCGCCCCGACCCCGCCCCGCCTGGTTGCTCTGGAGACGGTGGCCGCTGGCGGGAGGTGCCCAAGGCCGGGAGTGGCAAGACAGTTGTGACCGATGAGGGGGCCTTTGCTCCACCCGGCAGTTGTCCCCAGTGGCAGTGCCGGGACAGATGCGGCCGATAGGCATCCTGCCCAGACCCGCCGGATGCAGCCCGGGCAGCGTGTCCACTGCCAAGGAAACCTCAAGCGCTGGGGGAAACGGGGTTCCGAAACCTAGACACCGAATGCCACCAGGAGCCCACGGGCATGGAAGGGCTGGCGGACCCCTGACGTGGGAGGAGCCTGCTGGCTGGGGACTGGGCTAGAAGAGAAGCTCTGCTATTGTGTCCTGGACAGGTGTTCTCCCCTGGATGGCTGCTGAAAAGCCAAGAGACAGAAGAAGCTGCAGGAACAAGAAAGCGGCTCCCTTGCCCAAAGTCAGAGCCACGACTTCCACCGCTAGGGGCCACTGTTGGGTAGGAATGGTTCCTCCCTCACACTGGCTGCAGGGCAGAGGGCTGAATTCCAAGGCAGGGGGAGGGGCAGGGCCCCTTGCCCAAGGGGCTGTGGGGGAAGGGACCCCTGGGCCAGATCGGGGACTGCTGGGAGACCCCCTCTCCATCCGAGAGCTCACCTGGTCCAGGCCAAGGGTCTGGGTTGGGCCAGGCTGCCGGCTCCCTCTGAAGACAGACAGGGGTTCCTCGCCAACCAAAGTCCCCGAGGCCTCGTCAAGCAGGCGGCCTACCTAGGGCCGGCCGGCCGGCGTTGCCCTGCAGGTCTCTCCCACGGCAATGGTCACGGACAAGCTGTCTCCCATCGCCGTCACCTCCACCTTCGGTCAGGGGAACCCTGGCCTTTCCCACCGGCGGCCTGCGGGCTTGGGCCTGGGCTCCCTGCCAGGCCTGTCTCCCAGAGAGGAGAGGCCCAGAGTCTTCCCTCTGCCTTCTCCCTGACCTCTCTTTCTCTGTGTTTCTTTTCTGGCATGAGAGGGGCCCCTGCGCACCCCTACGACCCCTACCAATGAGCCAGCCCTTTCTCCTCTCGCCCTCCTCTTTCGGACCGTAGGAACGAGCGATTTCCTTTTCTCTGGGCTCTGGGGACGCAAATCGGCACTGCGTACCTATTGGGTGGTGAGACTTTTCCGTGGAAATCGTTTCTGCTCCCTTGAGGCACTGCGGTCAAGTGGGCTTACAGGTCCAGGTGTTCCATGGACCAGGGACATTCTCAGCAGCCATGGTGACCGTCCGAAGCGGACGTATGGCTTGTTTGGGCCCTGACTGGAGTCGTAACCATCACTTTTTAATAAATAAATAAATAAATAAATAAATAAATAAATAAATAAATAAGTAAATAAATAAATAAGAACCCGTCCTCTTCAGCACATTTCGCTCGGCCAGAGCACGCCACGCAACCAGGTGATTTTCCTATTGATTGTCCTTCCTAGCTACCCTAGCAGGCAGTTCCACAGGTATCCTGTCAAGATTTCCACCCGAAAGCAGATAGCCCTTCTGGCCTTGGCGCAGCTGCCTAGTCGATAAAGCCCTGGGCACTGGTGCTCCTGAGGGCTGCGGGGACACCCGGGTCTACGCGGATGGCAGGTGGCTCTGGGCCCCAGGGCCCTGCCGGTGGGCCCTACTTGGGAATCCGTGCTCTTGCCTGGGGGGCGTCGGTTGCAGAGGGGCCTCCCGCCCCGTGCCTCTTCGGTCACTTTGGCTGCAGCTGAGCCTGGCACTGGGTTTGTGCGTGCTCAGGAGACAGATTCCTGCATGTCTCTGGACAGGCCCCGTGCCAGCTGGGACCTGAGCCTCAGCCCAGGTGCACCACCTGCGCTCAGGTTCTTGGACTTGCCCAGGGCAGCTGAGAGGGAGAAGATGGCCCTCGCCACGGAGGGAAGCAATTAGTGCCGACACCTGCCAGCGGGAGAAGCGCATCCAACAGCCCTGTGGGATCCAAGCCCCCTCTCGCTCCATCCGCTGCCTCCGCCCCACCCCCTCTTCTCGGGGCGCCCAGCCGGCGCCGGGGGGCAGGCGCCGGGCCTCTCGCGCCGCCGTTGACCGCTCTCCGACGCCCCGAGCCGGGACCAGGGCGCAGGCGCCCCAGCGCCCTGGGCCGGCCACGCCCACCGCCGCCCAGGCGCGCAGGCGCCCCTCACCCCGGCCCCCGCACACTCGCCCCGACCCCGCCCCGCCTGGTTGCTCTGGAGACGGTGGCCGCTGGCGGGAGGTGCCCAAGGCCGGGAGTGGCAAGACAGTTGTGACCGATGAGGGGGCCTTTGCTCCACCCGGCAGTTGTCCCCAGTGGCAGTGCCGGGACAGATGCGGCCGATAGGCATCCTGCCCAGACCCGCCGGATGCAGCCCGGGCAGCGTGTCCACTGCCAAGGAAACCTCAAGCGCTGGGGGAAACGGGGTTCCGAAACCTAGACACCGAATGCCACCAGGAGCCCACGGGCATGGAAGGGCTGGCGGACCCCTGACGTGGGAGGAGCCTGCTGGCTGGGGACTGGGCTAGAAGAGAAGCTCTGCTATTGTGTCCTGGACAGGTGTTCTCCCCTGGATGGCTGCTGAAAAGCCAAGAGACAGAAGAAGCTGCAGGAACAGGAAAGCGGCTCCCTTGCCCAAAGTCAGAGCCACGACTTCCACCGCTAGGGGCCACTGTTGGGTAGGAATGGTTCCTTCCTCACACTGGCTGCAGGGCAGAGGGCTGAATTCCAAGGCAGGGGGAGGGGCAGGGCCCCTTGCCCAAGGGGCTGTGGGGGAAGGGACCCCTGGGCCAGATCGGGGACTGCTGGGAGACCCCCTCTCCATCCGAGAGCTCACCTGGTCCAGGCCAAGGGTCTGGGTTGGGCCAGGCTGCCGGCTCCCTCTGAAGACAGACAGGGTTTCCTCCCAACCAAAGTCCCCGAGGCCTCCTCAAGCAGGCGGCCTACCTAGGGCCGGCCGGCGTTGCCCTGCAGGTCTCTCCCACGGCAATGGTCACGGACAAGCTGTCTCCCATCGCCGTCACCTCCACCTTCGGTCAGGGGAACCCTGGCCTTTCCCACCGGCGGCCTGCGGGCTTGGGCCTGGGCTCCCTGCCAGGCCTGTCTCCCAGAGAGGAGAGGCCCAGAGTCTTCCCGCTGCCTTCTCCCTGACCTCTCTTTCTCTGTGTTTCTTTTCTGGCATGAGAGGGGCCCCTGCGCACCCCTACGACCCCTACCAATGAGCCAGCCCTTTCTCCTCTCGCCCTCCTCTTTCGGACCGTAGGAACGAGCGATTTCCTTTTCTCTGGGCTCTGGGGACGCAAATCGGCACTGCGTACCTATTGGGTGGTGAGACTTTTCCGTGGAAATCGTTTCTGCTCCCTTGAGGCACTGCGGTCAAGTGGGCTTACAGGTCCAGGTGTTCCATGGACCAGGGACATTCTCAGCAGCCATGGTGACCGTCCGAAGCGGACGTATGGCTTGTTTGGGCCCTGACTGGAGTCGTAACCATCACTTTTTAAAAATAAATAAATAAATAAATAAATAAATAAATAAATAAATAAATAAATAAGAACCCGTCCTCTTCAGCACATTTCGCTCGGCCAGAGCACGCCACGCAACCAGGTGATTTTCCTATTGATTGTCCTTCCTAGCTACCCTAGCAGGCAGTTCCACAGGTATCCTGTCAAGATTTCCACCCGAAAGCAGATAGCCCTTCTGGCCTTGGCGCAGCTGCCTAGTCGATAAAGCCCTGGGCACTGGTGCTCCTGAGGGCTGCGGGGACACCCGGGTCTACGCGGATGGCAGGTGGCTCTGGGCCCCAGGGCCCTGCCGGTGGGCCCTACTTGGGAATCCGTGCTCTTGCCTGGGGGGCGTCGGTTGCAGAGGGGCCTCCCGCCCCGTGCCTCTTCGGTCACTTTGGCTGCAGCTGAGCCTGGCACTGGGTTTGTGCGTGCTCAGGAGACAGATTCCTGCATGTCTCTGGACAGGCCCCGTGCCAGCTGGGACCTGAGCCTCAGCCCAGGTGCACCACCTGCGCTCAGGTTCTTGGACTTGCCCAGGGCAGCTGAGAGGGAGAAGATGGCCCTCGCCACGGAGGGAAGCAATTAGTGCCGACACCTGCCAGCGGGAGAAGCGCATCCAACAGCCCTGTGGGATCCAAGCCCCCTCTCGCTCCATCCGCTGCCTCCGCCCCACCCCCTCTTCTCGGGGCGCCCAGCCGGCGCCGGGGGGCAGGCGCCGGGCCTCTCGCGCCGCCGTTGACCGCTCTCCGACGCCCCGAGCCGGGACCAGGGCGCAGGCGCCCCAGCGCCCTGGGCCGGCCACGCCCACCGCCGCCCAGGCGCGCAGGCGCCCCTCACCCCGGCCCCCGCACACTCGCCCCGACCCCGCCCCGCCTGGTTGCTCTGGAGACGGTGGCCGCTGGCGGGAGGTGCCCAAGGCCGGGAGTGGCAAGACAGTTGTGACCGATGAGGGGGCCTTTGCTCCACCCGGCAGTTGTCCCCAGTGGCAGTGCCGGGACAGATGCGGCCGATAGGCATCCTGCCCAGACCCGCCGGATGCAGCCCGGGCAGCGTGTCCACTGCCAAGGAAACCTCAAGCGCTGGGGGAAACGGGGTTCCGAAACCTAGACACCGAATGCCACCAGGAGCCCACGGGCATGGAAGGGCTGGCGGACCCCTGACGTGGGAGGAGCCTGCTGGCTGGGGACTGGGCTAGAAGAGAAGCTCTGCTATTGTGTCCTGGACAGGTGTTCTCCCCTGGATGGCTGCTGAAAAGCCAAGAGACAGAAGAAGCTGCAGGAACAAGAAAGCGGCTCCCTTGCCCAAAGTCAGAGCCACGACTTCCACCGCTAGGGGCCACTGTTGGGTAGGAATGGTTCCTCCCTCACACTGGCTGCAGGGCAGAGGGCTGAATTCCAAGGCAGGGGGAGGGGCAGGGCCCCTTGCCCAAGGGGCTGTGGGGGAAGGGACCCCTGGGCCAGATCGGGGACTGCTGGGAGACCCCCTCTCCATCCGAGAGCTCACCTGGTCCAGGCCAAGGGTCTGGGTTGGGCCAGGCTGCCGGCTCCCTCTGAAGACAGACAGGGGTTCCTCGCCAACCAAAGTCCCCGAGGCCTCGTCAAGCAGGCGGCCTACCTAGGGCCGGCCGGCCGGCGTTGCCCTGCAGGTCTCTCCCACGGCAATGGTCACGGACAAGCTGTCTCCCATCGCCGTCACCTCCACCTTCGGTCAGGGGAACCCTGGCCTTTCCCACCGGCGGCCTGCGGGCTTGGGCCTGGGCTCCCTGCCAGGCCTGTCTCCCAGAGAGGAGAGGCCCAGAGTCTTCCCTCTGCCTTCTCCCTGACCTCTCTTTCTCTGTGTTTCTTTTCTGGCATGAGAGGGGCCCCTGCGCACCCCTACGACCCCTACCAATGAGCCAGCCCTTTCTCCTCTCGCCCTCCTCTTTCGGACCGTAGGAACGAGCGATTTCCTTTTCTCTGGGCTCTGGGGACGCAAATCGGCACTGCGTACCTATTGGGTGGTGAGACTTTTCCGTGGAAATCGTTTCTGCTCCCTTGAGGCACTGCGGTCAAGTGGGCTTACAGGTCCAGGTGTTCCATGGACCAGGGACATTCTCAGCAGCCATGGTGACCGTCCGAAGCGGACGTATGGCTTGTTTGGGCCCTGACTGGAGTCGTAACCATCACTTTTTAAAAATAAATAAATAAATAAATAAATAAATAAATAAATAAATAAGTAAATAAATAAATAAGAACCCGTCCTCTTCAGCACATTTCGCTCGGCCAGAGCACGCCACGCAACCAGGTGATTTTCCTATTGATTGTCCTTCCTAGCTACCCTAGCAGGCAGTTCCACAGGTATCCTGTCAAGATTTCCACCCGAAAGCAGATAGCCCTTCTGGCCTTGGCGCAGCTGCCTAGTCGATAAAGCCCTGGGCACTGGTGCTCCTGAGGGCTGCGGGGACACCCGGGTCTACGCGGATGGCAGGTGGCTCTGGGCCCCAGGGCCCTGCCGGTGGGCCCTACTTGGGAATCCGTGCTCTTGCCTGGGGGGCGTCGGTTGCAGAGGGGCCTCCCGCCCCGTGCCTCTTCGGTCACTTTGGCTGCAGCTGAGCCTGGCACTGGGTTTGTGCGTGCTCAGGAGACAGATTCCTGCATGTCTCTGGACAGGCCCCGTGCCAGCTGGGACCTGAGCCTCAGCCCAGGTGCACCACCTGCGCTCAGGTTCTTGGACTTGCCCAGGGCAGCTGAGAGGGAGAAGATGGCCCTCGCCACGGAGGGAAGCAATTAGTGCCGACACCTGCCAGCGGGAGAAGCGCATCCAACAGCCCTGTGGGATCCAAGCCCCCTCTCGCTCCATCCGCTGCCTCCGCCCCACCCCCTCTTCTCGGGGCGCCCAGCCGGCGCCGGGGGGCAGGCGCCGGGCCTCTCGCGCCGCCGTTGACCGCTCTCCGACGCCCCGAGCCGGGACCAGGGCGCAGGCGCCCCAGCGCCCTGGGCCGGCCACGCCCACCGCCGCCCAGGCGCGCAGGCGCCCCTCACCCCGGCCCCCGCACACTCGCCCCGACCCCGCCCCGCCTGGTTGCTCTGGAGACGGTGGCCGCTGGCGGGAGGTGCCCAAGGCCGGGAGTGGCAAGACAGTTGTGACCGATGAGGGGGCCTTTGCTCCACCCGGCAGTTGTCCCCAGTGGCAGTGCCGGGACAGATGCGGCCGATAGGCATCCTGCCCAGACCCGCCGGATGCAGCCCGGGCAGCGTGTCCACTGCCAAGGAAACCTCAAGCGCTGGGGGAAACGGGGTTCCGAAACCTAGACACCGAATGCCACCAGGAGCCCACGGGCATGGAAGGGCTGGCGGACCCCTGACGTGGGAGGAGCCTGCTGGCTGGGGACTGGGCTAGAAGAGAAGCTCTGCTATTGTGTCCTGGACAGGTGTTCTCCCCTGGATGGCTGCTGAAAAGCCAAGAGACAGAAGAAGCTGCAGGAACAAGAAAGCGGCTCCCTTGCCCAAAGTCAGAGCCACGACTTCCACCGCTAGGGGCCACTGTTGGGTAGGAATGGTTCCTCCCTCACACTGGCTGCAGGGCAGAGGGCTGAATTCCAAGGCAGGGGGAGGGGCAGGGCCCCTTGCCCAAGGGGCTGTGGGGGAAGGGACCCCTGGGCCAGATCGGGGACTGCTGGGAGACCCCCTCTCCATCCGAGAGCTCACCTGGTCCAGGCCAAGGGTCTGGGTTGGGCCAGGCTGCCGGCTCCCTCTGAAGACAGACAGGGGTTCCTCGCCAACCAAAGTCCCCGAGGCCTCGTCAAGCAGGCGGCCTACCTAGGGCCGGCCGGCCGGCGTTGCCCTGCAGGTCTCTCCCACGGCAATGGTCACGGACAAGCTGTCTCCCATCGCCGTCACCTCCACCTTCGGTCAGGGGAACCCTGGCCTTTCCCACCGGCGGCCTGCGGGCTTGGGCCTGGGCTCCCTGCCAGGCCTGTCTCCCAGAGAGGAGAGGCCCAGAGTCTTCCCTCTGCCTTCTCCCTGACCTCTCTTTCTCTGTGTTTCTTTTCTGGCATGAGAGGGGCCCCTGCGCACCCCTACGACCCCTACCAATGAGCCAGCCCTTTCTCCTCTCGCCCTCCTCTTTCGGACCGTAGGAACGAGCGATTTCCTTTTCTCTGGGCTCTGGGGACGCAAATCGGCACTGCGTACCTATTGGGTGGTGAGACTTTTCCGTGGAAATCGTTTCTGCTCCCTTGAGGCACTGCGGTCAAGTGGGCTTACAGGTCCAGGTGTTCCATGGACCAGGGACATTCTCAGCAGCCATGGTGACCGTCCGAAGCGGACGTATGGCTTGTTTGGGCCCTGACTGGAGTCGTAACCATCACTTTTTAAAAATAAATAAATAAATAAATAAATAAATAAATAAATAAATAAGTAAATAAATAAATAAGAACCCGTCCTCTTCAGCACATTTCGCTCGGCCAGAGCACGCCACGCAACCAGGTGATTTTCCTATTGATTGTCCTTCCTAGCTACCCTAGCAGGCAGTTCCACAGGTATCCTGTCAAGATTTCCACCCGAAAGCAGATAGCCCTTCTGGCCTTGGCGCAGCTGCCTAGTCGATAAAGCCCTGGGCACTGGTGCTCCTGAGGGCTGCGGGGACACCCGGGTCTACGCGGATGGCAGGTGGCTCTGGGCCCCAGGGCCCTGCCGGTGGGCCCTACTTGGGAATCCGTGCTCTTGCCTGGGGGGCGTCGGTTGCAGAGGGGCCTCCCGCCCCGTGCCTCTTCGGTCACTTTGGCTGCAGCTGAGCCTGGCACTGGGTTTGTGCGTGCTCAGGAGACAGATTCCTGCATGTCTCTGGACAGGCCCCGTGCCAGCTGGGACCTGAGCCTCAGCCCAGGTGCACCACCTGCGCTCAGGTTCTTGGACTTGCCCAGGGCAGCTGAGAGGGAGAAGATGGCCCTCGCCACGGAGGGAAGCAATTAGTGCCGACACCTGCCAGCGGGAGAAGCGCATCCAACAGCCCTGTGGGATCCAAGCCCCCTCTCGCTCCATCCGCTGCCTCCGCCCCACCCCCTCTTCTCGGGGCGCCCAGCCGGCGCCGGGGGGCAGGCGCCGGGCCTCTCGCGCCGCCGTTGACCGCTCTCCGACGCCCCGAGCCGGGACCAGGGCGCAGGCGCCCCAGCGCCCTGGGCCGGCCACGCCCACCGCCGCCCAGGCGCGCAGGCGCCCCTCACCCCGGCCCCCGCACACTCGCCCCGACCCCGCCCCGCCTGGTTGCTCTGGAGACGGTGGCCGCTGGCGGGAGGTGCCCAAGGCCGGGAGTGGCAAGACAGTTGTGACCGATGAGGGGGCCTTTGCTCCACCCGGCAGTTGTCCCCAGTGGCAGTGCCGGGACAGATGCGGCCGATAGGCATCCTGCCCAGACCCGCCGGATGCAGCCCGGGCAGCGTGTCCACTGCCAAGGAAACCTCAAGCGCTGGGGGAAACGGGGTTCCGAAACCTAGACACCGAATGCCACCAGGAGCCCACGGGCATGGAAGGGCTGGCGGACCCCTGACGTGGGAGGAGCCTGCTGGCTGGGGACTGGGCTAGAAGAGAAGCTCTGCTATTGTGTCCTGGACAGGTGTTCTCCCCTGGATGGCTGCTGAAAAGCCAAGAGACAGAAGAAGCTGCAGGAACAGGAAAGCGGCTCCCTTGCCCAAAGTCAGAGCCACGACTTCCACCGCTAGGGGCCACTGTTGGGTAGGAATGGTTCCTTCCTCACACTGGCTGCAGGGCAGAGGGCTGAATTCCAAGGCAGGGGGAGGGGCAGGGCCCCTTGCCCAAGGGGCTGTGGGGGAAGGGACCCCTGGGCCAGATCGGGGACTGCTGGGAGACCCCCTCTCCATCCGAGAGCTCACCTGGTCCAGGCCAAGGGTCTGGGTTGGGCCAGGCTGCCGGCTCCCTCTGAAGACAGACAGGGTTTCCTCCCAACCAAAGTCCCCGAGGCCTCCTCAAGCAGGCGGCCTACCTAGGGCCGGCCGGCGTTGCCCTGCAGGTCTCTCCCACGGCAATGGTCACGGACAAGCTGTCTCCCATCGCCGTCACCTCCACCTTCGGTCAGGGGAACCCTGGCCTTTCCCACCGGCGGCCTGCGGGCTTGGGCCTGGGCTCCCTGCCAGGCCTGTCTCCCAGAGAGGAGAGGCCCAGAGTCTTCCCGCTGCCTTCTCCCTGACCTCTCTTTCTCTGTGTTTCTTTTCTGGCATGAGAGGGGCCCCTGCGCACCCCTACGACCCCTACCAATGAGCCAGCCCTTTCTCCTCTCGCCCTCCTCTTTCGGACCGTAGGAACGAGCGATTTCCTTTTCTCTGGGCTCTGGGGACGCAAATCGGCACTGCGTACCTATTGGGTGGTGAGACTTTTCCGTGGAAATCGTTTCTGCTCCCTTGAGGCACTGCGGTCAAGTGGGCTTACAGGTCCAGGTGTTCCATGGACCAGGGACATTCTCAGCAGCCATGGTGACCGTCCGAAGCGGACGTATGGCTTGTTTGGGCCCTGACTGGAGTCGTAACCATCACTTTTTAAAAATAAATAAATAAATAAATAAATAAATAAATAAATAAATAAATAAATAAGAACCCGTCCTCTTCAGCACATTTCGCTCGGCCAGAGCACGCCACGCAACCAGGTGATTTTCCTATTGATTGTCCTTCCTAGCTACCCTAGCAGGCAGTTCCACAGGTATCCTGTCAAGATTTCCACCCGAAAGCAGATAGCCCTTCTGGCCTTGGCGCAGCTGCCTAGTCGATAAAGCCCTGGGCACTGGTGCTCCTGAGGGCTGCGGGGACACCCGGGTCTACGCGGATGGCAGGTGGCTCTGGGCCCCAGGGCCCTGCCGGTGGGCCCTACTTGGGAATCCGTGCTCTTGCCTGGGGGGCGTCGGTTGCAGAGGGGCCTCCCGCCCCGTGCCTCTTCGGTCACTTTGGCTGCAGCTGAGCCTGGCACTGGGTTTGTGCGTGCTCAGGAGACAGATTCCTGCATGTCTCTGGACAGGCCCCGTGCCAGCTGGGACCTGAGCCTCAGCCCAGGTGCACCACCTGCGCTCAGGTTCTTGGACTTGCCCAGGGCAGCTGAGAGGGAGAAGATGGCCCTCGCCACGGAGGGAAGCAATTAGTGCCGACACCTGCCAGCGGGAGAAGCGCATCCAACAGCCCTGTGGGATCCAAGCCCCCTCTCGCTCCATCCGCTGCCTCCGCCCCACCCCCTCTTCTCGGGGCGCCCAGCCGGCGCCGGGGGGCAGGCGCCGGGCCTCTCGCGCCGCCGTTGACCGCTCTCCGACGCCCCGAGCCGGGACCAGGGCGCAGGCGCCCCAGCGCCCTGGGCCGGCCACGCCCACCGCCGCCCAGGCGCGCAGGCGCCCCTCACCCCGGCCCCCGCACACTCGCCCCGACCCCGCCCCGCCTGGTTGCTCTGGAGACGGTGGCCGCTGGCGGGAGGTGCCCAAGGCCGGGAGTGGCAAGACAGTTGTGACCGATGAGGGGGCCTTTGCTCCACCCGGCAGTTGTCCCCAGTGGCAGTGCCGGGACAGATGCGGCCGATAGGCATCCTGCCCAGACCCGCCGGATGCAGCCCGGGCAGCGTGTCCACTGCCAAGGAAACCTCAAGCGCTGGGGGAAACGGGGTTCCGAAACCTAGACACCGAATGCCACCAGGAGCCCACGGGCATGGAAGGGCTGGCGGACCCCTGACGTGGGAGGAGCCTGCTGGCTGGGGACTGGGCTAGAAGAGAAGCTCTGCTATTGTGTCCTGGACAGGTGTTCTCCCCTGGATGGCTGCTGAAAAGCCAAGAGACAGAAGAAGCTGCAGGAACAGGAAAGCGGCTCCCTTGCCCAAAGTCAGAGCCACGACTTCCACCGCTAGGGGCCACTGTTGGGTAGGAATGGTTCCTTCCTCACACTGGCTGCAGGGCAGAGGGCTGAATTCCAAGGCAGGGGGAGGGGCAGGGCCCCTTGCCCAAGGGGCTGTGGGGGAAGGGACCCCTGGGCCAGATCGGGGACTGCTGGGAGACCCCCTCTCCATCCGAGAGCTCACCTGGTCCAGGCCAAGGGTCTGGGTTGGGCCAGGCTGCCGGCTCCCTCTGAAGACAGACAGGGTTTCCTCCCAACCAAAGTCCCCGAGGCCTCCTCAAGCAGGCGGCCTACCTAGGGCCGGCCGGCGTTGCCCTGCAGGTCTCTCCCACGGCAATGGTCACGGACAAGCTGTCTCCCATCGCCGTCACCTCCACCTTCGGTCAGGGGAACCCTGGCCTTTCCCACCGGCGGCCTGCGGGCTTGGGCCTGGGCTCCCTGCCAGGCCTGTCTCCCAGAGAGGAGAGGCCCAGAGTCTTCCCGCTGCCTTCTCCCTGACCTCTCTTTCTCTGTGTTTCTTTTCTGGCATGAGAGGGGCCCCTGCGCACCCCTACGACCCCTACCAATGAGCCAGCCCTTTCTCCTCTCGCCCTCCTCTTTCGGACCGTAGGAACGAGCGATTTCCTTTTCTCTGGGCTCTGGGGACGCAAATCGGCACTGCGTACCTATTGGGTGGTGAGACTTTTCCGTGGAAATCGTTTCTGCTCCCTTGAGGCACTGCGGTCAAGTGGGCTTACAGGTCCAGGTGTTCCATGGACCAGGGACATTCTCAGCAGCCATGGTGACCGTCCGAAGCGGACGTATGGCTTGTTTGGGCCCTGACTGGAGTCGTAACCATCACTTTTTAAAAATAAATAAATAAATAAATAAATAAATAAATAAATAAATAAATAAATAAGAACCCGTCCTCTTCAGCACATTTCGCTCGGCCAGAGCACGCCACGCAACCAGGTGATTTTCCTATTGATTGTCCTTCCTAGCTACCCTAGCAGGCAGTTCCACAGGTATCCTGTCAAGATTTCCACCCGAAAGCAGATAGCCCTTCTGGCCTTGGCGCAGCTGCCTAGTCGATAAAGCCCTGGGCACTGGTGCTCCTGAGGGCTGCGGGGACACCCGGGTCTACGCGGATGGCAGGTGGCTCTGGGCCCCAGGGCCCTGCCGGTGGGCCCTACTTGGGAATCCGTGCTCTTGCCTGGGGGGCGTCGGTTGCAGAGGGGCCTCCCGCCCCGTGCCTCTTCGGTCACTTTGGCTGCAGCTGAGCCTGGCACTGGGTTTGTGCGTGCTCAGGAGACAGATTCCTGCATGTCTCTGGACAGGCCCCGTGCCAGCTGGGACCTGAGCCTCAGCCCAGGTGCACCACCTGCGCTCAGGTTCTTGGACTTGCCCAGGGCAGCTGAGAGGGAGAAGATGGCCCTCGCCACGGAGGGAAGCAATTAGTGCCGACACCTGCCAGCGGGAGAAGCGCATCCAACAGCCCTGTGGGATCCAAGCCCCCTCTCGCTCCATCCGCTGCCTCCGCCCCACCCCCTCTTCTCGGGGCGCCCAGCCGGCGCCGGGGGGCAGGCGCCGGGCCTCTCGCGCCGCCGTTGACCGCTCTCCGACGCCCCGAGCCGGGACCAGGGCGCAGGCGCCCCAGCGCCCTGGGCCGGCCACGCCCACCGCCGCCCAGGCGCGCAGGCGCCCCTCACCCCGGCCCCCGCACACTCGCCCCGACCCCGCCCCGCCTGGTTGCTCTGGAGACGGTGGCCGCTGGCGGGAGGTGCCCAAGGCCGGGAGTGGCAAGACAGTTGTGACCGATGAGGGGGCCTTTGCTCCACCCGGCAGTTGTCCCCAGTGGCAGTGCCGGGACAGATGCGGCCGATAGGCATCCTGCCCAGACCCGCCGGATGCAGCCCGGGCAGCGTGTCCACTGCCAAGGAAACCTCAAGCGCTGGGGGAAACGGGGTTCCGAAACCTAGACACCGAATGCCACCAGGAGCCCACGGGCATGGAAGGGCTGGCGGACCCCTGACGTGGGAGGAGCCTGCTGGCTGGGGACTGGGCTAGAAGAGAAGCTCTGCTATTGTGTCCTGGACAGGTGTTCTCCCCTGGATGGCTGCTGAAAAGCCAAGAGACAGAAGAAGCTGCAGGAACAAGAAAGCGGCTCCCTTGCCCAAAGTCAGAGCCACGACTTCCACCGCTAGGGGCCACTGTTGGGTAGGAATGGTTCCTCCCTCACACTGGCTGCAGGGCAGAGGGCTGAATTCCAAGGCAGGGGGAGGGGCAGGGCCCCTTGCCCAAGGGGCTGTGGGGGAAGGGACCCCTGGGCCAGATCGGGGACTGCTGGGAGACCCCCTCTCCATCCGAGAGCTCACCTGGTCCAGGCCAAGGGTCTGGGTTGGGCCAGGCTGCCGGCTCCCTCTGAAGACAGACAGGGGTTCCTCGCCAACCAAAGTCCCCGAGGCCTCGTCAAGCAGGCGGCCTACCTAGGGCCGGCCGGCCGGCGTTGCCCTGCAGGTCTCTCCCACGGCAATGGTCACGGACAAGCTGTCTCCCATCGCCGTCACCTCCACCTTCGGTCAGGGGAACCCTGGCCTTTCCCACCGGCGGCCTGCGGGCTTGGGCCTGGGCTCCCTGCCAGGCCTGTCTCCCAGAGAGGAGAGGCCCAGAGTCTTCCCTCTGCCTTCTCCCTGACCTCTCTTTCTCTGTGTTTCTTTTCTGGCATGAGAGGGGCCCCTGCGCACCCCTACGACCCCTACCAATGAGCCAGCCCTTTCTCCTCTCGCCCTCCTCTTTCGGACCGTAGGAACGAGCGATTTCCTTTTCTCTGGGCTCTGGGGACGCAAATCGGCACTGCGTACCTATTGGGTGGTGAGACTTTTCCGTGGAAATCGTTTCTGCTCCCTTGAGGCACTGCGGTCAAGTGGGCTTACAGGTCCAGGTGTTCCATGGACCAGGGACATTCTCAGCAGCCATGGTGACCGTCCGAAGCGGACGTATGGCTTGTTTGGGCCCTGACTGGAGTCGTAACCATCACTTTTTAAAAATAAATAAATAAATAAATAAATAAATAAATAAATAAATAAATAAATAAATAAGAACCCGTCCTCTTCAGCACATTTCGCTCGGCCAGAGCACGCCACGCAACCAGGTGATTTTCCTATTGATTGTCCTTCCTAGCTACCCTAGCAGGCAGTTCCACAGGTATCCTGTCAAGATTTCCACCCGAAAGCAGATAGCCCTTCTGGCCTTGGCGCAGCTGCCTAGTCGATAAAGCCCTGGGCACTGGTGCTCCTGAGGGCTGCGGGGACACCCGGGTCTACGCGGATGGCAGGTGGCTCTGGGCCCCAGGGCCCTGCCGGTGGGCCCTACTTGGGAATCCGTGCTCTTGCCTGGGGGGCGTCGGTTGCAGAGGGGCCTCCCGCCCCGTGCCTCTTCGGTCACTTTGGTTGCAGCTGAGCCTGGCACTGGGTTTGTGCGTGCTCAGGAGACAGATTCCTGCATGTCTCTGGACAGGCCCCGTGCCAGCTGGGACCTGAGCCTCAGCCCAGGTGCACCACCTGCGCTCAGGTTCTTGGACTTGCCCAGGGCAGCTGAGAGGGAGAAGATGGCCCTCGCCACGGAGGGAAGCAATTAGTGCCGACACCTGCCAGCGGGAGAAGCGCATCCAACAGCCCTGTGGGATCCAAGCCCCCTCTCGCTCCATCCGCTGCCTCCGCCCCACCCCCTCTTCTCGGGGCGCCCAGCCGGCGCCGGGGGGCAGGCGCCGGGCCTCTCGCGCCGCCGTTGACCGCTCTCCGACGCCCCGAGCCGGGACCAGGGCGCAGGCGCCCCAGCGCCCTGGGCCGGCCACGCCCACCGCCGCCCAGGCGCGCAGGCGCCCCTCACCCCGGCCCCCGCACACTCGCCCCGACCCCGCCCCGCCTGGTTGCTCTGGAGACGGTGGCCGCTGGCGGGAGGTGCCCAAGGCCGGGAGTGGCAAGACAGTTGTGACCGATGAGGGGGCCTTTGCTCCACCCGGCAGTTGTCCCCAGTGGCAGTGCCGGGACAGATGCGGCCGATAGGCATCCTGCCCAGACCCGCCGGATGCAGCCCGGGCAGCGTGTCCACTGCCAAGGAAACCTCAAGCGCTGGGGGAAACGGGGTTCCGAAACCTAGACACCGAATGCCACCAGGAGCCCACGGGCATGGAAGGGCTGGCGGACCCCTGACGTGGGAGGAGCCTGCTGGCTGGGGACTGGGCTAGAAGAGAAGCTCTGCTATTGTGTCCTGGACAGGTGTTCTCCCCTGGATGGCTGCTGAAAAGCCAAGAGACAGAAGAAGCTGCAGGAACAGGAAAGCGGCTCCCTTGCCCAAAGTCAGAGCCACGACTTCCACCGCTAGGGGCCACTGTTGGGTAGGAATGGTTCCTTCCTCACACTGGCTGCAGGGCAGAGGGCTGAATTCCAAGGCAGGGGGAGGGGCAGGGCCCCTTGCCCAAGGGGCTGTGGGGGAAGGGACCCCTGGGCCAGATCGGGGACTGCTGGGAGACCCCCTCTCCATCCGAGAGCTCACCTGGTCCAGGCCAAGGGTCTGGGTTGGGCCAGGCTGCCGGCTCCCTCTGAAGACAGACAGGGTTTCCTCCCAACCAAAGTCCCCGAGGCCTCCTCAAG
Source organism: Dasypus novemcinctus (assembly GCF_030445035.2). NCBI lineage: Eukaryota > Metazoa > Chordata > Mammalia > Cingulata > Dasypodidae > Dasypus > Dasypus novemcinctus. The sequence continues at coordinate 31,326 of NW_026688370.1, read as the reverse complement.
CAGGCGGCCTACCTAGGGCCGGCCGGCGTTGCCCTGCAGGTCTCTCCCACGGCAATGGTCACGGACAAGCTGTCTCCCATCGCCGTCACCTCCACCTTCGGTCAGGGGAACCCTGGCCTTTCCCACCGGCGGCCTGCGGGCTTGGGCCTGGGCTCCCTGCCAGGCCTGTCTCCCAGAGAGGAGAGGCCCAGAGTCTTCCCGCTGCCTTCTCCCTGACCTCTCTTTCTCTGTGTTTCTTTTCTGGCATGAGAGGGGCCCCTGCGCACCCCTACGACCCCTACCAATGAGGCAGCCCTTTCTCCTCTCGCCCTCCTCTTTCGGACCGTAGGAACGAGCGATTTCCTTTTCTCTGGGCTCTGGGGACGCAAATCGGCACTGCGTACCTATTGGGTGGTGAGACTTTTCCGTGGAAATCGTTTCTGCTCCCTTGAGGCACTGCGGTCAAGTGGGCTTACAGGTCCAGGTGTTCCATGGACCAGGGACATTCTCAGCAGCCATGGTGACCGTCCGAAGCGGACGTATGGCTTGTTTGGGCCCTGACTGGAGTCGTAACCATCACTTTTTAAAAATAAATAAATAAATAAATAAATAAATAAATAAATAAATAAATAAGTAAATAAATAAATAAGAACCCGTCCTCTTCAGCACATTTCGCTCGGCCAGAGCACGCCACGCAACCAGGTGATTTTCCTATTGATTGTCCTTCCTAGCTACCCTAGCAGGCAGTTCCACAGGTATCCTGTCAAGATTTCCACCCGAAAGCAGATAGCCCTTCTGGCCTTGGCGCAGCTGCCTAGTCGATAAAGCCCTGGGCACTGGTGCTCCTGAGGGCTGCGGGGACACCCGGGTCTACGCGGATGGCAGGTGGCTCTGGGCCCCAGGGCCCTGCCGGTGGGCCCTACTTGGGAATCCGTGCTCTTGCCTGGGGGGCGTCGGTTGCAGAGGGGCCTCCCGCCCCGTGCCTCTTCGGTCACTTTGGCTGCAGCTGAGCCTGGCACTGGGTTTGTGCGTGCTCAGGAGACAGATTCCTGCATGTCTCTGGACAGGCCCCGTGCCAGCTGGGACCTGAGCCTCAGCCCAGGTGCACCACCTGCGCTCAGGTTCTTGGACTTGCCCAGGGCAGCTGAGAGGGAGAAGATGGCCCTCGCCACGGAGGGAAGCAATTAGTGCCGACACCTGCCAGCGGGAGAAGCGCATCCAACAGCCCTGTGGGATCCAAGCCCCCTCTCGCTCCATCCGCTGCCTCCGCCCCACCCCCTCTTCTCGGGGCGCCCAGCCGGCGCCGGGGGGCAGGCGCCGGGCCTCTCGCGCCGCCGTTGACCGCTCTCCGACGCCCCGAGCCGGGACCAGGGCGCAGGCGCCCCAGCGCCCTGGGCCGGCCACGCCCACCGCCGCCCAGGCGCGCAGGCGCCCCTCACCCCGGCCCCCGCACACTCGCCCCGACCCCACCCCGCCTGGTTGCTCTGGAGACGGTGGCCGCTGGCGGGAGGTGCCCAAGGCCGGGAGTGGCAAGACAGTTGTGACCGATGAGGGGGCCTTTGCTCCACCCGGCAGTTGTCCCCAGTGGCAGTGCCGGGACAGATGCGGCCGATAGGCATCCTGCCCAGACCCGCCGGATGCAGCCCGGGCAGCGTGTCCACTGCCAAGGAAACCTCAAGCGCTGGGGGAAACGGGGTTCCGAAACCTAGACACCGAATGCCACCAGGAGCCCACGGGCATGGAAGGGCTGGCGGACCCCTGACGTGGGAGGAGCCTGCTGGCTGGGGACTGGGCTAGAAGAGAAGCTCTGCTATTGTGTCCTGGACAGGTGTTCTCCCCTGGATGGCTGCTGAAAAGCCAAGAGACAGAAGAAGCTGCAGGAACAGGAAAGCGGCTCCCTTGCCCAAAGTCAGAGCCACGACTTCCACCGCTAGGGGCCACTGTTGGGTAGGAATGGTTCCTTCCTCACACTGGCTGCAGGGCAGAGGGCTGAATTCCAAGGCAGGGGGAGGGGCAGGGCCCCTTGCCCAAGGGGCTGTGGGGGAAGGGACCCCTGGGCCAGATCGGGGACTGCTGGGAGACCCCCTCTCCATCCGAGAGCTCACCTGGTCCAGGCCAAGGGTCTGGGTTGGGCCAGGCTGCCGGCTCCCTCTGAAGACAGACAGGGTTTCCTCCCAACCAAAGTCCCCGAGGCCTCCTCAAGCAGGCGGCCTACCTAGGGCCGGCCGGCGTTGCCCTGCAGGTCTCTCCCACGGCAATGGTCACGGACAAGCTGTCTCCCATCGCCGTCACCTCCACCTTCGGTCAGGGGAACCCTGGCCTTTCCCACCGGCGGCCTGCGGGCTTGGGCCTGGGCTCCCTGCCAGGCCTGTCTCCCAGAGAGGAGAGGCCCAGAGTCTTCCCGCTGCCTTCTCCCTGACCTCTCTTTCTCTGTGTTTCTTTTCTGGCATGAGAGGGGCCCCTGCGCACCCCTACGACCCCTACCAATGAGCCAGCCCTTTCTCCTCTCGCCCTCCTCTTTCGGACCGTAGGAACGAGCGATTTCCTTTTCTCTGGGCTCTGGGGACGCAAATCGGCACTGCGTACCTATTGGGTGGTGAGACTTTTCCGTGGAAATCGTTTCTGCTCCCTTGAGGCACTGCGGTCAAGTGGGCTTACAGGTCCAGGTGTTCCATGGACCAGGGACATTCTCAGCAGCCATGGTGACCGTCCGAAGCGGACGTATGGCTTGTTTGGGCCCTGACTGGAGTCGTAACCATCACTTTTTAAAAATAAATAAATAAATAAATAAATAAATAAATAAATAAATAAATAAATAAGTAAATAAATAAATAAGAACCCGTCCTCTTCAGCACATTTCGCTCGGCCAGAGCACGCCACGCAACCAGGTGATTTTCCTATTGATTGTCCTTCCTAGCTACCCTAGCAGGCAGTTCCACAGGTATCCTGTCAAGATTTCCACCCGAAAGCAGATAGCCCTTCTGGCCTTGGCGCAGCTGCCTAGTCGATAAAGCCCTGGGCACTGGTGCTCCTGAGGGCTGCGGGGACACCCGGGTCTACGCGGATGGCAGGTGGCTCTGGGCCCCAGGGCCCTGCCGGTGGGCCCTACTTGGGAATCCGTGCTCTTGCCTGGGGGGCGTCGGTTGCAGAGGGGCCTCCCGCCCCGTGCCTCTTCGGTCACTTTGGCTGCAGCTGAGCCTGGCACTGGGTTTGTGCGTGCTCAGGAGACATATTCCTGCATGTCTCTGGACAGGCCCCGTGCCAGCTGGGACCTGAGCCTCAGCCCAGGTGCACCACCTGCGCTCAGGTTCTTGGACTTGCCCAGGGCAGCTGAGAGGGAGAAGATGGCCCTCGCCACGGAGGGAAGCAATTAGTGCCGACACCTGCCAGCGGGAGAAGCGCATCCAACAGCCCTGTGGGATCCAAGCCCCCTCTCGCTCCATCCGCTGCCTCCGCCCCACCCCCTCTTCTCGGGGCGCCCAGCCGGCGCCGGGGGGCAGGCGCCGGGCCTCTCGCGCCGCCGTTGACCGCTCTCCGACGCCCCGAGCCGGGACCAGGGCGCAGGCGCCCCAGCGCCCTGGGCCGGCCACGCCCACCGCCGCCCAGGCGCGCAGGCGCCCCTCACCCCGGCCCCCGCACACTCGCCCCGACCCCGCCCCGCCTGGTTGCTCTGGAGACGGTGGCCGCTGGCGGGAGGTGCCCAAGGCCGGGAGTGGCAAGACAGTTGTGACCGATGAGGGGGCCTTTGCTCCACCCGGCAGTTGTCCCCAGTGGCAGTGCCGGGACAGATGCGGCCGATAGGCATCCTGCCCAGACCCGCCGGATGCAGCCCGGGCAGCGTGTCCACTGCCAAGGAAACCTCAAGCGCTGGGGGAAACGGGGTTCCGAAACCTAGACACCGAATGCCACCAGGAGCCCACGGGCATGGAAGGGCTGGCGGACCCCTGACGTGGGAGGAGCCTGCTGGCTGGGGACTGGGCTAGAAGAGAAGCTCTGCTATTGTGTCCTGGACAGGTGTTCTCCCCTGGATGGCTGCTGAAAAGCCAAGAGACAGAAGAAGCTGCAGGAACAGGAAAGCGGCTCCCTTGCCCAAAGTCAGAGCCACGACTTCCACCGCTAGGGGCCACTGTTGGGTAGGAATGGTTCCTTCCTCACACTGGCTGCAGGGCAGAGGGCTGAATTCCAAGGCAGGGGGAGGGGCAGGGCCCCTTGCCCAAGGGGCTGTGGGGGAAGGGACCCCTGGGCCAGATCGGGGACTGCTGGGAGACCCCCTCTCCATCCGAGAGCTCACCTGGTCCAGGCCAAGGGTCTGGGTTGGGCCAGGCTGCCGGCTCCCTCTGAAGACAGACAGGGGTTCCTCGCCAACCAAAGTCCCCGAGGCCTCGTCAAGCAGGCGGCCTACCTAGGGCCGGCCGGCCGGCGTTGCCCTGCAGGTCTCTCCCACGGCAATGGTCACGGACAAGCTGTCTCCCATCGCCGTCACCTCCACCTTCGGTCAGGGGAACCCTGGCCTTTCCCACCGGCGGCCTGCGGGCTTGGGCCTGGGCTCCCTGCCAGGCCTGTCTCCCAGAGAGGAGAGGCCCAGAGTCTTCCCGCTGCCTTCTCCCTGACCTCTCTTTCTCTGTGTTTCTTTTCTGGCATGAGAGGGGCCCCTGCGCACCCCTACGACCCCTACCAATGAGCCAGCCCTTTCTCCTCTCGCCCTCCTCTTTCGGACCGTAGGAACGAGCGATTTCCTTTTCTCTGGGCTCTGGGGACGCAAATCGGCACTGCGTACCTATTGGGTGGTGAGACTTTTCCGTGGAAATCGTTTCTGCTCCCTTGAGGCACTGCGGTCAAGTGGGCTTACAGGTCCAGGTGTTCCATGGACCAGGGACATTCTCAGCAGCCATGGTGACCGTCCGAAGTGGACGTATGGCTTGTTTGGGCCCTGACTGGAGTCGTAACCATCACTTTTTAAAAATAAATAAATAAATAAATAAATAAATAAATAAATAAATAAATAAATAAGAACCCGTCCTCTTCAGCACATTTCGCTCGGCCAGAGCACGCCACGCAACCAGGTGATTTTCCTATTGATTGTCCTTCCTAGCTACACTAGCAGGCAGTTCCACAGGTATCCTGTCAAGATTTCCACCCGAAAGCAGATAGCCCTTCTGGCCTTGGCGCAGCTGCCTAGTCGATAAAGCCCTGGGCACTGGTGCTCCTGAGGGCTGCGGGGACACCCGGGTCTACGCGGATGGCAGGTGGCTCTGGGCCCCAGGGCCCTGCCGGTGGGCCCTACTTGGGAATCCGTGCTCTTGCCTGGGGGGCGTCGGTTGCAGAGGGGCCTCCCGCCCCGTGCCTCTTCGGTCACTTTGGCTGCAGCTGAGCCTGGCACTGGGTTTGTGCGTGCTCAGGAGACAGATTCCTGCATGTCTCTGGACAGGCCCCGTGCCAGCTGGGACCTGAGCCTCAGCCCAGGTGCACCACCTGCGCTCAGGTTCTTGGACTTGCCCAGGGCAGCTGAGAGGGAGAAGATGGCCCTCGCCACGGAGGGAAGCAATTAGTGCCGACACCTGCCAGCGGGAGAAGCGCATCCAACAGCCCTGTGGGATCCAAGCCCCCTCTCGCTCCATCCGCTGCCTCCGCCCCACCCCCTCTTCTCGGGGCGCCCAGCCGGCGCCGGGGGGCAGGCGCCGGGCCTCTCGCGCCGCCGTTGACCGCTCTCCGACGCCCCGAGCCGGGACCAGGGCGCAGGCGCCCCAGCGCCCTGGGCCGGCCACGCCCACCGCCGCCCAGGCGCGCAGGCGCCCCTCACCCCGGCCCCCGCACACTCGCCCCGACCCCGCCCCGCCTGGTTGCTCTGGAGACGGTGGCCGCTGGCGGGAGGTGCCCAAGGCCGGGAGTGGCAAGACAGTTGTGACCGATGAGGGGGCCTTTGCTCCACCCGGCAGTTGTCCCCAGTGGCAGTGCCGGGACAGATGCGGCCGATAGGCATCCTGCCCAGACCCGCCGGATGCAGCCCGGGCAGCGTGTCCACTGCCAAGGAAACCTCAAGCGCTGGGGGAAACGGGGTTCCGAAACCTAGACACCGAATGCCACCAGGAGCCCACGGGCATGGAAGGGCTGGCGGACCCCTGACGTGGGAGGAGCCTGCTGGCTGGGGACTGGGCTAGAAGAGAAGCTCTGCTATTGTGTCCTGGACAGGTGTTCTCCCCTGGATGGCTGCTGAAAAGCCAAGAGACAGAAGAAGCTGCAGGAACAGGAAAGCGGCTCCCTTGCCCAAAGTCAGAGCCACGACTTCCACCGCTAGGGGCCACTGTTGGGTAGGAATGGTTCCTTCCTCACACTGGCTGCAGGGCAGAGGGCTGAATTCCAAGGCTGGGGGAGGGGCAGGGCCCCTTGCCCAAGGGGCTGTGGGGGAAGGGACCCCTGGGCCAGATCGGGGACTGCTGGGAGACCCCCTCTCCATCCGAGAGCTCACCTGGTCCAGGCCAAGGGTCTGGGTTGGGCCAGGCTGCCGGCTCCCTCTGAAGACAGACAGGGGTTCCTCGCCAACCAAAGTCCCCGAGGCCTCGTCAAGCAGGCGGCCTACCTAGGGCCGGCCGGCCGGCGTTGCCCTGCAGGTCTCTCCCACGGCAATGGTCACGGACAAGCTGTCTCCCATCGCCGTCACCTCCACCTTCGGTCAGGGGAACCCTGGCCTTTCCCACCGGCGGCCTGCGGGCTTGGGCCTGGGCTCCCTGCCAGGCCTGTCTCCCAGAGAGGAGAGGCCCAGAGTCTTCCCGCTGCCTTCTCCCTGACCTCTCTTTCTCTGTGTTTCTTTTCTGGCATGAGAGGGGCCCCTGCGCACCCCTACGACCCCTACCAATGAGCCAGCCCTTTCTCCTCTCGCCCTCCTCTTTCGGACCGTAGGAACGAGCGATTTCCTTTTCTCTGGGCTCTGGGGACGCAAATCGGCACTGCGTACCTATTGGGTGGTGAGACTTTTCCGTGGAAATCGTTTCTGCTCCCTTGAGGCACTGCGGTCAAGTGGGCTTACAGGTCCAGGTGTTCCATGGACCAGGGACATTCTCAGCAGCCATGGTGACCGTCCGAAGCGGACGTATGGCTTGTTTGGGCCCTGACTGGAGTCGTAACCATCACTTTTTAAAAATAAATAAATAAATAAATAAATAAATAAATAAATAAATAAATAAATAAATAAATAAGAACCCGTCCTCTTCAGCACATTTCGCTCGGCCAGAGCACGCCACGCAACCAGGTGATTTTCCTATTGATTGTCCTTCCTAGCTACCCTAGCAGGCAGTTCCACAGGTATCCTGTCAAGATTTCCACCCGAAAGCAGATAGCCCTTCTGGCCTTGGCGCAGCTGCCTAGTCGATAAAGCCCTGGGCACTGGTGCTCCTGAGGGCTGCGGGGACACCCGGGTCTACGCGGATGGCAGGTGGCTCTGGGCCCCAGGGCCCTGCCGGTGGGCCCTACTTGGGAATCCGTGCTCTTGCCTGGGGGGCGTCGGTTGCAGAGGGGCCTCCCGCCCCGTGCCTCTTCGGTCACTTTGGCTGCAGCTGAGCCTGGCACTGGGTTTGTGCGTGCTCAGGAGACAGATTCCTGCATGTCTCTGGACAGGCCCCGTGCCAGCTGGGACCTGAGCCTCAGCCCAGGTGCACCACCTGCGCTCAGGTTCTTGGACTTGCCCAGGGCAGCTGAGAGGGAGAAGATGGCCCTCGCCACGGAGGGAAGCAATTAGTGCCGACACCTGCCAGCGGGAGAAGCGCATCCAACAGCCCTGTGGGATCCAAGCCCCCTCTCGCTCCATCCGCTGCCTCCGCCCCACCCCCTCTTCTCGGGGCGCCCAGCCGGCGCCGGGGGGCAGGCGCCGGGCCTCTCGCGCCGCCGTTGACCGCTCTCCGACGCCCCGAGCCGGGACCAGGGCGCAGGCGCCCCAGCGCCCTGGGCCGGCCACGCCCACCGCCGCCCAGGCGCGCAGGCGCCCCTCACCCCGGCCCCCGCACACTCGCCCCGACCCCGCCCCGCCTGGTTGCTCTGGAGACGGTGGCCGCTGGCGGGAGGTGCCCAAGGCCGGGAGTGGCAAGACAGTTGTGACCGATGAGGGGGCCTTTGCTCCACCCGGCAGTTGTCCCCAGTGGCAGTGCCGGGACAGATGCGGCCGATAGGCATCCTGCCCAGACCCGCCGGATGCAGCCCGGGCAGCGTGTCCACTGCCAAGGAAACCTCAAGCGCTGGGGGAAACGGGGTTCCGAAACCTAGACACCGAATGCCACCAGGAGCCCACGGGCATGGAAGGGCTGGCGGACCCCTGACGTGGGAGGAGCCTGCTGGCTGGGGACTGGGCTAGAAGAGAAGCTCTGCTATTGTGTCCTGGACAGGTGTTCTCCCCTGGATGGCTGCTGAAAAGCCAAGAGACAGAAGAAGCTGCAGGAACAGGAAAGCGGCTCCCTTGCCCAAAGTCAGAGCCACGACTTCCACCGCTAGGGGCCACTGTTGGGTAGGAATGGTTCCTTCCTCACACTGGCTGCAGGGCAGAGGGCTGAATTCCAAGGCAGGGGGAGGGGCAGGGCCCCTTGCCCAAGGGGCTGTGGGGGAAGGGACCCCTGGGCCAGATCGGGGACTGCTGGGAGACCCCCTCTCCATCCGAGAGCTCACCTGGTCCAGGCCAAGGGTCTGGGTTGGGCCAGGCTGCCGGCTCCCTCTGAAGACAGACAGGGGTTCCTCGCCAACCAAAGTCCCCGAGGCCTCGTCAAGCAGGCGGCCTACCTAGGGCCGGCCGGCCGGCGTTGCCCTGCAGGTCTCTCCCACGGCAATGGTCACGGACAAGCTGTCTCCCATCGCCGTCACCTCCACCTTCGGTCAGGGGAACCCTGGCCTTTCCCACCGGCGGCCTGCGGGCTTGGGCCTGGGCTCCCTGCCAGGCCTGTCTCCCAGAGAGGAGAGGCCCAGAGTCTTCCCGCTGCCTTCTCCCTGACCTCTCTTTCTCTGTGTTTCTTTTCTGGCATGAGAGGGGCCCCTGCGCACCCCTACGACCCCTACCAATGAGCCAGCCCTTTCTCCTCTCGCCCTCCTCTTTCGGACCGTAGGAACGAGAGATTTCCTTTTCTCTGGGCTCTGGGGACGCAAATCGGCACTGCGTACCTATTGGGTGGTGAGACTTTTCCGTGGAAATCGTTTCTGCTCCCTTGAGGCACTGCGGTCAAGTGGGCTTACAGGTCCAGGTGTTCCATGGACCAGGGACATTCTCAGCAGCCATGGTGACCGTCCGAAGCGGACGTATGGCTTGTTTGGGCCCTGACTGGAGTCGTAACCATCACTTTTTAAAAATAAATAAATAAATAAATAAATAAATAAATAAATAAATAAATAAATAAATAAATAAGAACCCGTCCTCTTCAGCACATTTCGCTCGGCCAGAGCACGCCACGCAACCAGGTGATTTTCCTATTGATTGTCCTTCCTAGCTACACTAGCAGGCAGTTCCACAGGTATCCTGTCAAGATTTCCACCCGAAAGCAGATAGCCCTTCTGGCCTTGGCGCAGCTGCCTAGTCGATAAAGCCCTGGGCACTGGTGCTCCTGAGGGCTGCGGGGACACCCGGGTCTACGCGGATGGCAGGTGGCTCTGGGCCCCAGGGCCCTGCCGGTGGGCCCTACTTGGGAATCCGTGCTCTTGCCTGGGGGGCGTCGGTTGCAGAGGGGCCTCCCGCCCCGTGCCTCTTCGGTCACTTTGGCTGCAGCTGAGCCTGGCACTGGGTTTGTGCGTGCTCAGGAGACATATTCCTGCATGTCTCTGGACAGGCCCCGTGCCAGCTGGGACCTGAGCCTCAGCCCAGGTGCACCACCTGCGCTCAGGTTCTTGGACTTGCCCAGCGCAGCTGAGAGGGAGAAGATGGCCCTCGCCACGGAGGGAAGCAATTAGTGCCGACACCTGCCAGCGGGAGAAGCGCATCCAACAGCCCTGTGGGATCCAAGCCCCCTCTCGCTCCATCCGCTGCCTCCGCCCCACCCCCTCTTCTCGGGGCGCCCAGCCGGCGCCGGGGGGCAGGCGCCGGGCCTCTCGCGCCGCCGTTGACCGCTCTCCGACGCCCCGAGCCGGGACCAGGGCGCAGGCGCCCCAGCGCCCTGGGCCGGCCACGCCCACCGCCGCCCAGGCGCGCAGGCGCCCCTCACCCCGGCCCCCGCACACTCGCCCCGACCCCGCCCCGCCTGGTTGCTCTGGAGACGGTGGCCGCTGGCGGGAGGTGCCCAAGGCCGGGAGTGGCAAGACAGTTGTGACCGATGAGGGGGCCTTTGCTCCACCCGGCAGTTGTCCCCAGTGGCAGTGCCGGGACAGATGCGGCCGATAGGCATCCTGCCCAGACCCGCCGGATGCAGCCCGGGCAGCGTGTCCACTGCCAAGGAAACCTCAAGCGCTGGGGGAAACGGGGTTCCGAAACCTAGACACCGAATGCCACCAGGAGCCCACGGGCATGGAAGGGCTGGCGGACCCCTGACGTGGGAGGAGCCTGCTGGCTGGGGACTGGGCTAGAAGAGAAGCTCTGCTATTGTGTCCTGGACAGGTGTTCTCCCCTGGATGGCTGCTGAAAAGCCAAGAGACAGAAGAAGCTGCAGGAACAGGAAAGCGGCTCCCTTGCCCAAAGTCAGAGCCACGACTTCCACCGCTAGGGGCCACTGTTGGGTAGGAATGGTTCCTTCCTCACACTGGCTGCAGGGCAGAGGGCTGAATTCCAAGGCAGGGGGAGGGGCAGGGCCCCTTGCCCAAGGGGCTGTGGGGGAAGGGACCCCTGGGCCAGATCGGGGACTGCTGGGAGACCCCCTCTCCATCCGAGAGCTCACCTGGTCCAGGCCAAGGGTCTGGGTTGGGCCAGGCTGCCGGCTCCCTCTGAAGACAGACAGGGGTTCCTCGCCAACCAAAGTCCCCGAGGCCTCGTCAAGCAGGCGGCCTACCTAGGGCCGGCCGGCCGGCGTTGCCCTGCAGGTCTCTCCCACGGCAATGGTCACGGACAAGCTGTCTCCCATCGCCGTCACCTCCACCTTCGGTCAGGGGAACCCTGGCCTTTCCCACCGGCGGCCTGCGGGCTTGGGCCTGGGCTCCCTGCCAGGCCTGTCTCCCAGAGAGGAGAGGCCCAGAGTCTTCCCGCTGCCTTCTCCCTGACCTCTCTTTCTCTGTGTTTCTTTTCTGGCATGAGAGGGGCCCCTGCGCACCCCTACGACCCCTACCAATGAGCCAGCCCTTTCTCCTCTCGCCCTCCTCTTTCGGACCGTAGGAACGAGCGATTTCCTTTTCTCTGGGCTCTGGGGACGCAAATCGGCACTGCGTACCTATTGGGTGGTGAGACTTTTCCGTGGAAATCGTTTCTGCTCCCTTGAGGCACTGCGGTCAAGTGGGCTTACAGGTCCAGGTGTTCCATGGACCAGGGACATTCTCAGCAGCCATGGTGACCGTCCGAAGTGGACGTATGGCTTGTTTGGGCCCTGACTGGAGTCGTAACCATCACTTTTTAAAAATAAATAAATAAATAAATAAATAAATAAATAAATAAATAAATAAATAAGAACCCGTCCTCTTCAGCACATTTCGCTCGGCCAGAGCACGCCACGCAACCAGGTGATTTTCCTATTGATTGTCCTTCCTAGCTACACTAGCAGGCAGTTCCACAGGTATCCTGTCAAGATTTCCACCCGAAAGCAGATAGCCCTTCTGGCCTTGGCGCAGCTGCCTAGTCGATAAAGCCCTGGGCACTGGTGCTCCTGAGGGCTGCGGGGACACCCGGGTCTACGCGGATGGCAGGTGGCTCTGGGCCCCAGGGCCCTGCCGGTGGGCCCTACTTGGGAATCCGTGCTCTTGCCTGGGGGGCGTCGGTTGCAGAGGGGCCTCCCGCCCCGTGCCTCTTCGGTCACTTTGGCTGCAGCTGAGCCTGGCACTGGGTTTGTGCGTGCTCAGGAGACAGATTCCTGCATGTCTCTGGACAGGCCCCGTGCCAGCTGGGACCTGAGCCTCAGCCCAGGTGCACCACCTGCGCTCAGGTTCTTGGACTTGCCCAGGGCAGCTGAGAGGGAGAAGATGGCCCTCGCCACGGAGGGAAGCAATTAGTGCCGACACCTGCCAGCGGGAGAAGCGCATCCAACAGCCCTGTGGGATCCAAGCCCCCTCTCGCTCCATCCGCTGCCTCCGCCCCACCCCCTCTTCTCGGGGCGCCCAGCCGGCGCCGGGGGGCAGGCGCCGGGCCTCTCGCGCCGCCGTTGACCGCTCTCCGACGCCCCGAGCCGGGACCAGGGCGCAGGCGCCCCAGCGCCCTGGGCCGGCCACGCCCACCGCCGCCCAGGCGCGCAGGCGCCCCTCACCCCGGCCCCCGCACACTCGCCCCGACCCCGCCCCGCCTGGTTGCTCTGGAGACGGTGGCCGCTGGCGGGAGGTGCCCAAGGCCGGGAGTGGCAAGACAGTTGTGACCGATGAGGGGGCCTTTGCTCCACCCGGCAGTTGTCCCCAGTGGCAGTGCCGGGACAGATGCGGCCGATAGGCATCCTGCCCAGACCCGCCGGATGCAGCCCGGGCAGCGTGTCCACTGCCAAGGAAACCTCAAGCGCTGGGGGAAACGGGGTTCCGAAACCTAGACACCGAATGCCACCAGGAGCCCACGGGCATGGAAGGGCTGGCGGACCCCTGACGTGGGAGGAGCCTGCTGGCTGGGGACTGGGCTAGAAGAGAAGCTCTGCTATTGTGTCCTGGACAGGTGTTCTCCCCTGGATGGCTGCTGAAAAGCCAAGAGACAGAAGAAGCTGCAGGAACAGGAAAGCGGCTCCCTTGCCCAAAGTCAGAGCCACGACTTCCACCGCTAGGGGCCACTGTTGGGTAGGAATGGTTCCTTCCTCACACTGGCTGCAGGGCAGAGGGCTGAATTCCAAGGCAGGGGGAGGGGCAGGGCCCCTTGCCCAAGGGGCTGTGGGGGAAGGGACCCCTGGGCCAGATCGGGGACTGCTGGGAGACCCCCTCTCCATCCGAGAGCTCACCTGGTCCAGGCCAAGGGTCTGGGTTGGGCCAGGCTGCCGGCTCCCTCTGAAGACAGACAGGGGTTCCTCGCCAACCAAAGTCCCCGAGGCCTCGTCAAGCAGGCGGCCTACCTAGGGCCGGCCGGCCGGCGTTGCCCTGCAGGTCTCTCCCACGGCAATGGTCACGGACAAGCTGTCTCCCATCGCCGTCACCTCCACCTTCGGTCAGGGGAACCCTGGCCTTTCCCACCGGCGGCCTGCGGGCTTGGGCCTGGGCTCCCTGCCAGGCCTGTCTCCCAGAGAGGAGAGGCCCAGAGTCTTCCCGCTGCCTTCTCCCTGACCTCTCTTTCTCTGTGTTTCTTTTCTGGCATGAGAGGGGCCCCTGCGCACCCCTACGACCCCTACCAATGAGCCAGCCCTTTCTCCTCTCGCCCTCCTCTTTCGGACCGTAGGAACGAGCGATTTCCTTTTCTCTGGGCTCTGGGGACGCAAATCGGCACTGCGTACCTATTGGGTGGTGAGACTTTTCCGTGGAAATCGTTTCTGCTCCCTTGAGGCACTGCGGTCAAGTGGGCTTACAGGTCCAGGTGTTCCATGGACCAGGGACATTCTCAGCAGCCATGGTGACCGTCCGAAGCGGACGTATGGCTTGTTTGGGCCCTGACTGGAGTCGTAACCATCACTTTTTAAAAATAAATAAATAAATAAATAAATAAATAAATAAATAAATAAATAAATAAGAACCCGTCCTCTTCAGCACATTTCGCTCGGCCAGAGCACGCCACGCAACCAGGTGATTTTCCTATTGATTGTCCTTCCTAGCTACCCTAGCAGGCAGTTCCACAGGTATCCTGTCAAGATTTCCACCCGAAAGCAGATAGCCCTTCTGGCCTTGGCGCAGCTGCCTAGTCGATAAAGCCCTGGGCACTGGTGCTCCTGAGGGCTGCGGGGACACCCGGGTCTACGCGGATGGCAGGTGGCTCTGGGCCCCAGGGCCCTGCCGGTGGGCCCTACTTGGGAATCCGTGCTCTTGCCTGGGGGGCGTCGGTTGCAGAGGGGCCTCCCGCCCCGTGCCTCTTCGGTCACTTTGGCTGCAGCTGAGCCTGGCACTGGGTTTGTGCGTGCTCAGGAGACAGATTCCTGCATGTCTCTGGACAGGCCCCGTGCCAGCTGGGACCTGAGCCTCAGCCCAGGTGCACCACCTGCGCTCAGGTTCTTGGACTTGCCCAGGGCAGCTGAGAGGGAGAAGATGGCCCTCGCCACGGAGGGAAGCAATTAGTGCCGACACCTGCCAGCGGGAGAAGCGCATCCAACAGCCCTGTGGGATCCAAGCCCCCTCTCGCTCCATCCGCTGCCTCCGCCCCACCCCCTCTTCTCGGGGCGCCCAGCCGGCGCCGGGGGGCAGGCGCCGGGCCTCTCGCGCCGCCGTTGACCGCTCTCCGACGCCCCGAGCCGGGACCAGGGCGCAGGCGCCCCAGCGCCCTGGGCCGGCCACGCCCACCGCCGCCCAGGCGCGCAGGCGCCCCTCACCCCGGCCCCCGCACACTCGCCCCGACCCCGCCCCGCCTGGTTGCTCTGGAGACGGTGGCCGCTGGCGGGAGGTGCCCAAGGCCGGGAGTGGCAAGACAGTTGTGACCGATGAGGGGGCCTTTGCTCCACCCGGCAGTTGTCCCCAGTGGCAGTGCCGGGACAGATGCGGCCGATAGGCATCCTGCCCAGACCCGCCGGATGCAGCCCGGGCAGCGTGTCCACTGCCAAGGAAACCTCAAGCGCTGGGGGAAACGGGGTTCCGAAACCTAGACACCGAATGCCACCAGGAGCCCACGGGCATGGAAGGGCTGGCGGACCCCTGACGTGGGAGGAGCCTGCTGGCTGGGGACTGGGCTAGAAGAGAAGCTCTGCTATTGTGTCCTGGACAGGTGTTCTCCCCTGGATGGCTGCTGAAAAGCCAAGAGACAGAAGAAGCTGCAGGAACAGGAAAGCGGCTCCCTTGCCCAAAGTCAGAGCCACGACTTCCACCGCTAGGGGCCACTGTTGGGTAGGAATGGTTCCTTCCTCACACTGGCTGCAGGGCAGAGGGCTGAATTCCAAGGCAGGGGGAGGGGCAGGGCCCCTTGCCCAAGGGGCTGTGGGGGAAGGGACCCCTGGGCCAGATCGGGGACTGCTGGGAGACCCCCTCTCCATCCGAGAGCTCACCTGGTCCAGGCCAAGGGTCTGGGTTGGGCCAGGCTGCCGGCTCCCTCTGAAGACAGACAGGGTTTCCTCCCAACCAAAGTCCCCGAGGCCTCCTCAAGCAGGCGGCCTACCTAGGGCCGGCCGGCGTTGCCCTGCAGGTCTCTCCCACGGCAATGGTCACGGACAAGCTGTCTCCCATCGCCGTCACCTCCACCTTCGGTCAGGGGAACCCTGGCCTTTCCCACCGGCGGCCTGCGGGCTTGGGCCTGGGCTCCCTGCCAGGCCTGTCTCCCAGAGAGGAGAGGCCCAGAGTCTTCCCGCTGCCTTCTCCCTGACCTCTCTTTCTCTGTGTTTCTTTTCTGGCATGAGAGGGGCCCCTGCGCACCCCTACGACCCCTACCAATGAGCAGCCCTTTCTCCTCTCGCCCTCCTCTTTCGGACCCGTAGGAACGAGCGATTTCCCTTTTCTCTGGGCTCTGGGACGCAAATCGGCACTGCGTACCTATTGGGTGGTGAGACTTTTCCGTGGAAATCGTTTCTGCTCCCTTGAGGCACTGCGGTCAAGTGGCTTACAGGTCCAGGTGTTCCATGGACCAGGGACATTCTCAGCAGCCATGGTGACCGTCCGAAGCGGACGTATGGCTTGTTTGGGCCCTGACTGGAGTCGTAACCATCACTATTTTAAAAATAAATAAATAAATAAATAAATAAATAAATAAATAAATAAATAAGTAAATAAATAAATAAGAACCCGTCCTCTTCAGCACATTTCGCTCGGCCAGAGCACGCCACGCAACCAGGTGATTTTCCTATTGATTGTCCTTCCTAGCTACCCTAGCAGGCAGTTCCACAGGTATCCTGTCAAGATTTCCACCCGAAAGCAGATAGCCCTTCTGGCCTTGGCGCAGCTGCCTAGTCGATAAAGCCCTGGGCACTGGTGCTCCTGAGGCTGCGGGGACACCCGGGTCTACGCGGATGGCAGGTGGCTCTGGGCCCCAGGGCCCTGCCGGTGGGCCCTACTTGGGAATCCGTGCTCTTGCCTGGGGGGCGTCGGTTGCAGAGGGGCCTCCCGCCCCGTGCCTCTTCGGTCACTTTGGCTGCAGCTGAGCCTGGCACTGGGTTTGTGCGTGCTCAGGAGACATATTCCTGCATGTCTCTGGACAGGCCCCGTGCCAGCTGGGACCTGAGCCTCAGCCCAGGTGCACCACCTGCGCTCAGGTTCTTGGACTTGCCCAGGGCAGCTGAGAGGGAGAAGATGGCCCTCGCCACGGAGGGAAGCAATTAGTGCCGACACCTGCCAGCGGGAGAAGCGCATCCAACAGCCCTGTGGGATCCAAGCCCCCTCTCGCTCCATCCGCTGCCTCCGCCCCACCCCCCTCTTCTCGGGGCGCCCAGCCGGCGCCGGGGGGCAGGCGCCGGGCCTCTCGCGCCGCCGTTGACCGCTCTCCGACGCCCCGAGCCGGGACCAGGGCGCAGGCGCCCCAGCGCCCTGGGCCGGCCACGCCCACCGCCGCCCAGGCGCGCAGGCGCCCCTCACCCCGGCCCCGCACACTCGCCCCGACCCCGCCCCGCCTGGTTGCTCTGGAGACGGTGGCCGCTGGCGGGAGGTGCCAAGGCCGGGAGTGGCAAGACAGTTGTGACCGATGAGGGGGCCTTTGCTCCACCCGGCAGTTGTCCCCAGTGGCAGTGCCGGGACAGATGCGGCCGATAGGCATCCTGCCCAGACCCGCCGGATGCAGCCCGGGCAGCGTGTCCACTGCCAAGGAAACCTCAAGCGCTGGGGGAAACGGGGTTCCGAAACCTAGACACCGAATGCCACCAGGAGCCCACGGGCATGGAAGGGCTGGCGGACCCTGACGTGGGAGGAGCCTGCTGGCTGGGGACTGGGCTAGAAGAGAAGCTCTGCTATTGTGTCCTGGACAGGTGTTCTCCCCTGGATGGCTGCTGAAAAGCCAAGAGACAGAAGAAGCTGCAGGAACAGGAAAAGCGGCTCCCTTGCCCAAAGTCAGAGCCATGACTTCCACCGCTAGGGGCCACTGTTGGGTAGGAATGGTTCCTTCCTCACACTGGCTGCAGGGCAGAGGGCTGAATTCCAAGGCAGGGGAGGGGCAGGGCCCCTTGCCCAAGGGGCTGTGGGGGAAGGGACCCCTGGGCCAGATCGGGGACTGCTGGGAGACCCCCTCTCCATCCGAGAGCTCACCTGGTCCAGGCCAAGGGTCTGGGTTGGGCCAGGCTGCCGGCTCCCTCTGAAGACAGACAGGGGTTCCTCGCCAACCAAAGTCCCCGAGGCTCGTCAAGCAGGCGGCCTACCTAGGGCCGGCCGGCCGGCGTTGCCCTGCAGGTCTCTCCCACGGCAATGGTCACGGACAAGCTGTCTCCCATCGCCGTCACCTCCACCTTCGGTCAGGGGAACCCTGGCCTTTCCCACCGGCGGCCTGCGGGCTTGGGCCTGGGCTCCCTGCCAGGCCTGTCTCCCAGAGAGGAGAGGCCCAGAGTCTTCCCGCTGCCTTCTCCCTGACCTCTCTTTCTCTGTGTTTCTTTTCTGGCATGAGAGGGGCCCCTGCGCACCCCTACGACCCCTACCAATGAGCCAGCCTTTCTCCTCTCGCCCTCCTCTTTCGGACCGTAGGAACGAGCGATTTCCTTTTCTCTGGGCTCTGGGGACGCAAATCGGCACTGCGTACCTATTGGGTGGTGAGACTTTCCGTGGAAATCGTTTCTGCTCCCTTGAGGCACTGCGGTCAAGTGGGCTTACAGGTCCAGGTGTTCCATGGACCAGGGACATTCTCAGCAGCCATGGTGACCGTCCGAAGTGGACGTATGGCTTGTTTGGGCCCTGACTGGAGTCGTAACCATCACTTTTTAAAATAAATAAATAAATAAATAAATAAATAAATAAATAAATAAATAAATAAGAACCCGTCCTCTTCAGCACATTTCGCTCGGCCAGAGCACGCCACGCAACCAGGTGATTTTCCTATTGATTGTCCTTCCTAGCTACACTAGCAGGCAGTTCCACAGGTATCCTGTCAAGATTTCCACCCGAAAGCAGATAGCCCTTCTGGCCTTGGCGCAGCTGCCTAGTCGATAAAGCCCTGGGCACTGGTGCTCCTGAGGGCTGCGGGGACACCCGGGTCTACGCGGATGGCAGGTGGCTCTGGGCCCCAGGGCCCTGCCGGTGGGCCCTACTTGGGAATCCGTGCTCTTGCCTGGGGGGCGTCGGTTGCAGAGGGCCTCCCGCCCCGTGCCTCTTCGGTCACTTTGGCTGCAGCTGAGCCTGGCACTGGGTTTGTGCGTGCTCAGGAGACAGATTCCTGCATGTCTCTGGACAGGCCCCGTGCCAGCTGGGACCTGAGCCTCAGCCCAGGTGCACCACCTGCGCTCAGGTTCTTGGACTTGCCCAGGGCAGCTGAGAGGGAGAAGATGGCCCTCGCCACGGAGGGAAGCAATTAGTGCCGACACCTGCCAGCGGGAGAAGCGCATCCAACAGCCCTGTGGGATCCAAGCCCCCTCTCGCTCCATCCGCTGCCTCCGCCCCACCCCCTCTTCTCGGGGCGCCCAGCCGGCGCCGGGGGGCAGGCGCCGGGCCTCTCGCGCCGCCGTTGACTGCTCTCCGACGCCCCGAGCCGGGACCAGGGCGCAGGCGCCCCAGCGCCCTGGGCCGGCCACGCCCACCGCCGCCCAGGCGCGCAGGCGCCCCTCACCCCGGCCCCCGCACACTCGCCCCGACCCCGCCCCGCCTGGTTGCTCTGGAGACGGTGGCCGCTGGCGGGAGGTGCCCAAGGCCGGGAGTGGCAAGACAGTTGTGACCGATGAGGGGGCCTTTGCTCCACCCGGCAGTTGTCCCCAGTGGCAGTGCCGGGACAGATGCGGCCGATAGGCATCCTGCCCAGACCCGCCGGATGCAGCCCGGCAGCGTGTCCACTGCCAAGGAACCTCAAGCGCTGGGGGAAACGGGGTTCCGAAACCTAGGACACCGAATGCCACCAGGAGCCCACGGGCATGGAAGGGCTGGCGGACCCCTGACGTGGGAGGAGCCTGCTGGCTGGGGACTGGCTAGAAGAGAAGCTCTGCTATTGTGTCCTGGACAGGTGTTCTCCCCTGGATGGCTGCTGAAAAGCCAAGAGACAGAAGAAGCTGCAGGAACAGGAAAGCGGCTCCCTTGCCCAAAGTCAGAGCCACGACTTCCACCGCTAGGGGCCACTGTTGGGTAGAATGGTTCCTTCCTCACACTGGCTGCAGGGCAGAGGGCTGAATTCCAAGGCAGGGGGAGGGGCAGGGCCCCTTGCCCAAGGGGCTGTGGGGGAAGGGACCCCTGGGCCAGATCGGGGACTGGCTGGGAGACCCCCTCTCCATCCGAGAGCTCACCTGGTCCAGGCCAAGGGTCTGGGTTGGGCCAGGCTGCCGGCTCCCTCTGAAGACAGACAGGGGTTCCTCGCCAACCAAAGTCCCCGAGGCCTCGTCAAGCAGGCGGCCTACCTAGGGCCGGCCGGCCGGCGTTGCCCTGCAGGTCTCTCCCACGGCAATGGTCACGGACAAGCTGTCTCCCATCGCCGTCACCTCCACCTTCGGTCAGGGGAACCCTGGCCTTTCCCACCGGCGGCCTGCGGGCTTGGGCCTGGGCTCCCTGCCAGGCCTGTCTCCCAGAGAGGAGAGGCCCAGAGTCTTCCCGCTGCCTTCTCCCTGACCTCTCTTTCTCTGTGTTTCTTTTCTGGCATGAGAGGGGCCCCCTGCGCACCCCTACGACCCTACCAATGAGCCAGCCCTTTCTCCTCTCGCCCTCCTCTTTCGGACCGTAGGAACGAGCGATTTCCTTTTCTCTGGGCTCTGGGGACGCAAATCGGCACTGCGTACCTATTGGGTGGTGAGACTTTTCCGTGGAAATCGTTTCTGCTCCCTTGAGGCACTGCGGTCAAGTGGGCTTACAGGTCCAGGTGTTCCATGGACCAGGGACATTCTCAGCAGCCATGGTGACCGTCCGAAGCGGACGTATGGCTTGTTTGGGCCCTGACTGGAGTCGTAACCATCACTTTTTAAAATAAATAAATAAATAAATAAATAAATAAATAAATAAATAAATAAATAAATAAGAACCCGTCCTCTTCAGCACATTTCGCTCGGCCAGAGCACGCCACGCAACCAGGTGATTTTCCTATTGATTGTCCTTCCTAGCTACCCTAGCAGGCAGTTCCACAGGTATCCTGTCAAGATTTCCACCCGAAAGCAGATAGCCCTTCTGGCCTTGGCGCAGCTGCCTAGTCGATAAAGCCCTGGGCACTGGTGCTCCTGAGGGCTGCGGGACACCCGGGTCTACGCGGATGGCAGGTGGCTCTGGGCCCCAGGGCCCTGCCGGTGGGCCCTACTTGGGAATCCGTGCTCTTGCCTGGGGGGCGTCGGTTGCAGAGGGGCCTCCCGCCCCGTGCCTCTTCGGTCACTTTGGCTGCAGCTGAGCCTGGCACTGGGTTTGTGCGTGCTCAGGAGACAGATTCCTGCATGTCTCTGGACAGGCCCCGTGCCAGCTGGGACCTGAGCCTCAGCCAGGTGCACCACCTGCGCTCAGGTTCTTGGACTTGCCCAGGGCAGCTGAGAGGGAGAAGATGGCCTCGCCACGGAGGGAAGCAATTAGTGCCGACACCTGCCAGCGGGAGAAGCGCATCCAACAGCCCTGTGGGATCCAAGCCCCCTCTCGCTCCATCCGCTGCCTCCGCCCCACCCCCTCTTCTCGGGGCGCCCAGCCGGCGCCGGGGGGCAGGCGCCGGGCCTCTCGCGCCGCCGTTGACCGCTCTCCGACGCCCCGAGCCGGGACCAGGGCGCAGGCGCCCCAGCGCCCTGGGCCGGCCACGCCCACCGCCGCCCAGGCGCGCAGGCGCCCCTCACCCCGGCCCCCGCACACTCGCCCCGACCCCGCCCCGCCTGGTTGCTCTGGAGACGGTGGCCGCTGGCGGGAGGTGCCAAGGCCGGGAGTGGCAAGACAGTTGTGACCGATGAGGGGGCCTTTGCTCCACCCGGCAGTTGTCCCCAGTGGCAGTGCCGGGACAGATGCGGCCGATAGGCATCCTGCCCAGACCCGCCGGATGCAGCCCGGGCAGCGTGTCCACTGCCAAGGAAACCTCAAGCGCTGGGGAAACGGGGTTCCGAAACCTAGACACCGAATGCCACCAGGAGCCCACGGGCATGGAAGGGCTGGCGGACCCCTGACGTGGGAGGAGCCTGCTGGCTGGGGACTGGGCTAGAAGAGAAGCTCTGCTATTGTGTCCTGGACAGGTGTTCTCCCTGGATGGCTGCTGAAAAGCCAAGAGACAGAAGAAGCTGCAGGAACAGGAAAGCGGCTCCCTTGCCCAAAGTCAGAGCCACGACTTCCACGCTAGGGGCCACTGTTGGTAGGAATGGTTCCTTCCTCACACTGGCTGCAGGGCAGAGGGCTGAATTCCAAGGCAGGGGGAGGGGCAGGGCCCCTTGCCCAAGGGGCTGTGGGGGAAGGGACCCCTGGGCCAGATCGGGGACTGCTGGGAGACCCCCTCTCCATCCGAGAGCTCACCTGGTCCAGGCCAAGGGTCTGGGTTGGGCCAGGCTATCTGGGTTGGGCCAGGCTGCCGGCTCCCTCTGAAGACAGACAGGGGTTCCTCGCCAACCAAAGTCCCCGAGGCCTCGTCAAGCAGGCGGCCTACCTAGGGCCGGCCGGCCGGCGTTGCCCTGCAGGTCTCTCCCACGGCAATGGTCACGGACAAGCTGTCTCCCATCGCCGTCACCTCCACCTTCGGTCAGGGGAACCCTGGCCTTTCCCACCGGCGGCCTGCGGGCTTGGGCCTGGGCTCCCTGCCAGGCCTGTCTCCCAGAGAGGAGAGGCCCAGAGTCTTCCCGCTGCCTTCTCCCTGACCTCTCTTTCTCTGTGTTTCTTTTCTGGCATGAGAGGGGCCCCTGCGCACCCCTACGACCCCTACCAATGAGCCAGCCCTTTCTCCTCTCGCCCTCCTCTTTCGGACCGTAGGAACGAGCGATTTCCTTTTCTCTGGGCTCTGGGGACGCAAATCGGCACTGCGTACCTATTGGGTGGTGAGACTTTTCCGTGGAAATCGTTTCTGCTCCCTTGAGGCACTGCGGTCAAGTGGGCTTACAGGTCCAGGTGTTCCATGGACCAGGGACATTCTCAGCAGCCATGGTGACCGTCCGAAGCGGACGTATGGCTTGTTTGGGCCCTGACTGGAGTCGTAACCATCACTTTTTAAAAATAAATAAATAAATAAATAAATAAATAAATAAATAAATAAATAAATAAATAAGAACCCGTCCTCTTCAGCACATTTCGCTCGGCCAGAGCACGCCACGCAACCAGGTGATTTTCCTATTGATTGTCCTTCCTAGCTACCCTAGCAGGCAGTTCCACAGGTATCCTGTCAAGATTTCCACCCGAAAGCAGATAGCCCTTCTGGCCTTGGCGCAGCTGCCTAGTCGATAAAGCCCTGGGCACTGGTGCTCCTGAGGGCTGCGGGGACACCCGGGTCTACGCGGATGGCAGGTGGCTCTGGGCCCCAGGGCCCTGCCGGTGGGCCCTACTTGGGAATCCGTGCTCTTGCCTGGGGGGCGTCGGTTGCAGAGGGGCCTCCCGCCCCGTGCCTCTTCGGTCACTTTGGCTGCAGCTGAGCCTGGCACTGGGTTTGTGCGTGCTCAGGAGACAGATTCCTGCATGTCTCTGGACAGGCCCCGTGCCAGCTGGGACCTGAGCCTCAGCCCAGGTGCACCACCTGCGCTCAGGTTCTTGGACTTGCCCAGGGCAGCTGAGAGGGAGAAGATGGCCCTCGCCACGGAGGGAAGCAATTAGTGCCGACACCTGCCAGCGGGAGAAGCGCATCCAACAGCCCTGTGGGATCCAAGCCCCCTCTCGCTCCATCCGCTGCCTCCGCCCCACCCCCTCTTCTCGGGGCGCCCAGCCGGCGCCGGGGGGCAGGCGCCGGGCCTCTCGCGCCGCCGTTGACCGCTCTCCGACGCCCCGAGCCGGGACCAGGGCGCAGGCGCCCCAGCGCCCTGGGCCGGCCACGCCCACCGCCGCCCAGGCGCGCAGGCGCCCCTCACCCCGGCCCCCGCACACTCGCCCCGACCCCGCCCCGCCTGGTTGCTCTGGAGACGGTGGCCGCTGGCGGGAGGTGCCCAAGGCCGGGAGTGGCAAGACAGTTGTGACCGATGAGGGGGCCTTTGCTCCACCCGGCAGTTGTCCCCAGTGGCAGTGCCGGGACAGATGCGGCCGATAGGCATCCTGCCCAGACCCGCCGGATGCAGCCCGGGCAGCGTGTCCACTGCCAAGGAAACCTCAAGCGCTGGGGGAAACGGGGTTCCGAAACCTAGACACCGAATGCCACCAGGAGCCCACGGGCATGGAAGGGCTGGCGGACCCCTGACGTGGGAGGAGCCTGCTGGCTGGGGACTGGGCTAGAAGAGAAGCTCTGCTATTGTGTCCTGGACAGGTGTTCTCCCCTGGATGGCTGCTGAAAAGCCAAGAGACAGAAGAAGCTGCAGGAACAGGAAAGCGGCTCCCTTGCCCAAAGTCAGAGCCACGACTTCCACCGCTAGGGGCCACTGTTGGGTAGGAATGGTTCCTTCCTCACACTGGCTGCAGGGCAGAGGGCTGAATTCCAAGGCAGGGGGAGGGGCAGGGCCCCTTGCCCAAGGGGCTGTGGGGGAAGGGACCCCTGGGCCAGATCGGGGACTGCTGGGAGACCCCCTCTCCATCCGAGAGCTCACCTGGTCCAGGCCAAGGGTCTGGGTTGGGCCAGGCTGCCGGCTCCCTCTGAAGACAGACAGGGGTTCCTCGCCAACCAAAGTCCCCGAGGCCTCGTCAAGCAGGCGGCCTACCTAGGGCCGGCCGGCCGGCGTTGCCCTGCAGGTCTCTCCCACGGCAATGGTCACGGACAAGCTGTCTCCCATCGCCGTCACCTCCACCTTCGGTCAGGGGAACCCTGGCCTTTCCCACCGGCGGCCTGCGGGCTTGGGCCTGGGCTCCCTGCCAGGCCTGTCTCCCAGAGAGGAGAGGCCCAGAGTCTTCCCGCTGCCTTCTCCCTGACCTCTCTTTCTCTGTGTTTCTTTTCTGGCATGAGAGGGGCCCCTGCGCACCCCTACGACCCCTACCAATGAGCCAGCCCTTTCTCCTCTCGCCCTCCTCTTTCGGACCGTAGGAACGAGCGATTTCCTTTTCTCTGGGCTCTGGGGACGCAAATCGGCACTGCGTACCTATTGGGTGGTGAGACTTTTCCGTGGAAATCGTTTCTGCTCCCTTGAGGCACTGCGGTCAAGTGGGCTTACAGGTCCAGGTGTTCCATGGACCAGGGACATTCTCAGCAGCCATGGTGACCGTCCGAAGCGGACGTATGGCTTGTTTGGGCCCTGACTGGAGTCGTAACCATCACTTTTTAAAAATAAATAAATAAATAAATAAATAAATAAATAAATAAATAAATAAATAAATAAGAACCCGTCCTCTTCAGCACATTTCGCTCGGCCAGAGCACGCCACGCAACCAGGTGATTTTCCTATTGATTGTCCTTCCTAGCTACACTAGCAGGCAGTTCCACAGGTATCCTGTCAAGATTTCCACCCGAAAGCAGATAGCCCTTCTGGCCTTGGCGCAGCTGCCTAGTCGATAAAGCCCTGGGCACTGGTGCTCCTGAGGGCTGCGGGGACACCCGGGTCTACGCGGATGGCAGGTGGCTCTGGGCCCCAGGGCCCTGCCGGTGGGCCCTACTTGGGAATCCGTGCTCTTGCCTGGGGGGCGTCGGTTGCAGAGGGGCCTCCCGCCCCGTGCCTCTTCGGTCACTTTGGCTGCAGCTGAGCCTGGCACTGGGTTTGTGCGTGCTCAGGAGACAGATTCCTGCATGTCTCTGGACAGGCCCCGTGCCAGCTGGGACCTGAGCCTCAGCCCAGGTGCACCACCTGCGCTCAGGTTCTTGGACTTGCCCAGGGCAGCTGAGAGGGAGAAGATGGCCCTCGCCACGGAGGGAAGCAATTAGTGCCGACACCTGCCAGCGGGAGAAGCGCATCCAACAGCCCTGTGGGATCCAAGCCCCCTCTCGCTCCATCCGCTGCCTCCGCCCCACCCCCTCTTCTCGGGGCGCCCAGCCGGCGCCGGGGGGCAGGCGCCGGGCCTCTCGCGCCGCCGTTGACCGCTCTCCGACGCCCCGAGCCGGGACCAGGGCGCAGGCGCCCCAGCGCCCTGGGCCGGCCACGCCCACCGCCGCCCAGGCGCGCAGGCGCCCCTCACCCCGGCCCCCGCACACTCGCCCCGACCCCGCCCCGCCTGGTTGCTCTGGAGACGGTGGCCGCTGGCGGGAGGTGCCCAAGGCCGGGAGTGGCAAGACAGTTGTGACCGATGAGGGGGCCTTTGCTCCACCCGGCAGTTGTCCCCAGTGGCAGTGCCGGGACAGATGCGGCCGATAGGCATCCTGCCCAGACCCGCCGGATGCAGCCCGGGCAGCGTGTCCACTGCCAAGGAAACCTCAAGCGCTGGGGGAAACGGGGTTCCGAAACCTAGACACCGAATGCCACCAGGAGCCCACGGGCATGGAAGGGCTGGCGGACCCCTGACGTGGGAGGAGCCTGCTGGCTGGGGACTGGGCTAGAAGAGAAGCTCTGCTATTGTGTCCTGGACAGGTGTTCTCCCCTGGATGGCTGCTGAAAAGCCAAGAGACAGAAGAAGCTGCAGGAACAGGAAAGCGGCTCCCTTGCCCAAAGTCAGAGCCACGACTTCCACCGCTAGGGGCCACTGTTGGGTAGGAATGGTTCCTTCCTCACACTGGCTGCAGGGCAGAGGGCTGAATTCCAAGGCAGGGGGAGGGGCAGGGCCCCTTGCCCAAGGGGCTGTGGGGGAAGGGACCCCTGGGCCAGATCGGGGACTGCTGGGAGACCCCCTCTCCATCCGAGAGCTCACCTGGTCCAGGCCAAGGGTCTGGGTTGGGCCAGGCTGCCGGCTCCCTCTGAAGACAGACAGGGGTTCCTCGCCAACCAAAGTCCCCGAGGCCTCGTCAAGCAGGCGGCCTACCTAGGGCCGGCCGGCCGGCGTTGCCCTGCAGGTCTCTCCCACGGCAATGGTCACGGACAAGCTGTCTCCCATCGCCGTCACCTCCACCTTCGGTCAGGGGAACCCTGGCCTTTCCCACCGGCGGCCTGCGGGCTTGGGCCTGGGCTCCCTGCCAGGCCTGTCTCCCAGAGAGGAGAGGCCCAGAGTCTTCCCGCTGCCTTCTCCCTGACCTCTCTTTCTCTGTGTTTCTTTTCTGGCATGAGAGGGGCCCCTGCGCACCCCTACGACCCCTACCAATGAGCCAGCCCTTTCTCCTCTCGCCCTCCTCTTTCGGACCGTAGGAACGAGAGATTTCCTTTTCTCTGGGCTCTGGGGACGCAAATCGGCACTGCGTACCTATTGGGTGGTGAGACTTTTCCGTGGAAATTGTTTCTGCTCCCTTGAGGCACTGCGGTCAAGTGGGCTTACAGGTCCAGGTGTTCCATGGACCAGGGACATTCTCAGCAGCCATGGTGACCGTCCGAAGCGGACGTATGGCTTGTTTGGGCCCTGACTGGAGTCGTAACCATCACTTTTTAAAAATAAATAAATAAATAAATAAATAAATAAATAAATAAATAAATAAATAAATAAGAACCCGTCCTCTTCAGCACATTTCGCTCGGCCAGAGCACGCCACGCAACCAGGTGATTTTCCTATTGATTGTCCTTCCTAGCTACACTAGCAGGCAGTTCCACAGGTATCCTGTCAAGATTTCCACCCGAAAGCAGATAGCCCTTCTGGCCTTGGCGCAGCTGCCTAGTCGATAAAGCCCTGGGCACTGGTGCTCCTGAGGGCTGCGGGGACACCCGGGTCTACGCGGATGGCAGGTGGCTCTGGGCCCCAGGGCCCTGCCGGTGGGCCCTACTTGGGAATCCGTGCTCTTGCCTGGGGGGCGTCGGTTGCAGAGGGGCCTCCCGCCCCGTGCCTCTTCGGTCACTTTGGCTGCAGCTGAGCCTGGCACTGGGTTTGTGCGTGCTCAGGAGACATATTCCTGCATGTCTCTGGACAGGCCCCGTGCCAGCTGGGACCTGAGCCTCAGCCCAGGTGCACCACCTGCGCTCAGGTTCTTGGACTTGCCCAGGGCAGCTGAGAGGGAGAAGATGGCCCTCGCCACGGAGGGAAGCAATTAGTGCCGACACCTGCCAGCGGGAGAAGCGCATCCAACAGCCCTGTGGGATCCAAGCCCCCTCTCGCTCCATCCGCTGCCTCCGCCCCACCCCCTCTTCTCGGGGCGCCCAGCCGGCGCCGGGGGGCAGGCGCCGGGCCTCTCGCGCCGCCGTTGACCGCTCTCCGACGCCCCGAGCCGGGACCAGGGCGCAGGCGCCCCAGCGCCCTGGGCCGGCCACGCCCACCGCCGCCCAGGCGCGCAGGCGCCCCTCACCCCGGCCCCCGCACACTCGCCCCGACCCCGCCCCGCCTGGTTGCTCTGGAGACGGTGGCCGCTGGCGGGAGGTGCCCAAGGCCGGGAGTGGCAAGACAGTTGTGACCGATGAGGGGGCCTTTGCTCCACCCGGCAGTTGTCCCCAGTGGCAGTGCCGGGACAGATGCGGCCGATAGGCATCCTGCCCAGACCCGCCGGATGCAGCCCGGGCAGCGTGTCCACTGCCAAGGAAACCTCAAGCGCTGGGGGAAACGGGGTTCCGAAACCTAGACACCGAATGCCACCAGGAGCCCACGGGCATGGAAGGGCTGGCGGACCCCTGACGTGGGAGGAGCCTGCTGGCTGGGGACTGGGCTAGAAGAGAAGCTCTGCTATTGTGTCCTGGACAGGTGTTCTCCCCTGGATGGCTGCTGAAAAGCCAAGAGACAGAAGAAGCTGCAGGAACAGGAAAGCGGCTCCCTTGCCCAAAGTCAGAGCCACGACTTCCACCGCTAGGGGCCACTGTTGGGTAGGAATGGTTCCTTCCTCACACTGGCTGCAGGGCAGAGGGCTGAATTCCAAGGCAGGGGGAGGGGCAGGGCCCCTTGCCCAAGGGGCTGTGGGGGAAGGGACCCCTGGGCCAGATCGGGGACTGCTGGGAGACCCCCTCTCCATCCGAGAGCTCACCTGGTCCAGGCCAAGGGTCTGGGTTGGGCCAGGCTGCCGGCTCCCTCTGAAGACAGACAGGGCTTCCTCGCCAACCAAAGTCCCCGAGGCCTCGTCAAGCAGGCGGCCTACCTAGGGCCGGCCGGCCGGCGTTGCCCTGCAGGTCTCTCCCACGGCAATGGTCACGGACAAGCTGTCTCCCATCGCCGTCACCTCCACCTTCGGTCAGGGGAACCCTGGCCTTTCCCACCGGCGGCCTGCGGGCTTGGGCCTGGGCTCCCTGCCAGGCCTGTCTCCCAGAGAGGAGAGGCCCAGAGTCTTCCCGCTGCCTTCTCCCTGACCTCTCTTTCTCTGTGTTTCTTTTCTGGCATGAGAGGGGCCCCTGCGCACCCCTACGACCCCTACCAATGAGCCAGCCCTTTCTCCTCTCGCCCTCCTCTTTCGGACCGTAGGAACGAGCGATTTCCTTTTCTCTGGGCTCTGGGGACGCAAATCGGCACTGCGTACCTATTGGGTGGTGAGACTTTTCCGTGGAAATCGTTTCTGCTCCCTTGAGGCACTGCGGTCAAGTGGGCTTACAGGTCCAGGTGTTCCATGGACCAGGGACATTCTCAGCAGCCATGGTGACCGTCCGAAGCGGACGTATGGCTTGTTTGGGCCCTGACTGGAGTCGTAACCATCACTTTTTAAAAATAAATAAATAAATAAATAAATAAATAAATAAATAAGTAAATAAATAAATAAGAACCCGTCCTCTTCAGCACATTTCGCTCGGCCAGAGCACGCCACGCAACCAGGTGATTTTCCTATTGATTGTCCTTCCTAGCTACCCTAGCAGGCAGTTCCACAGGTATCCTGTCAAGATTTCCACCCGAAAGCAGATAGCCCTTCTGGCCTTGGCGCAGCTGCCTAGTCGATAAAGCCCTGGGCACTGGTGCTCCTGAGGGCTGCGGGGACACCCGGGTCTACGCGGATGGCAGGTGGCTCTGGGCCCCAGGGCCCTGCCGGTGGGCCCTACTTGGGAATCCGTGCTCTTGCCTGGGGGGCGTCGGTTGCAGAGGGGCCTCCCGCCCCGTGCCTCTTCGGTCACTTTGGCTGCAGCTGAGCCTGGCACTGGGTTTGTGCGTGCTCAGGAGACAGATTCCTGCATGTCTCTGGACAGGCCCCGTGCCAGCTGGGACCTGAGCCTCAGCCCAGGTGCACCACCTGCGCTCAGGTTCTTGGACTTGCCCAGGGCAGCTGAGAGGGAGAAGATGGCCCTCGCCACGGAGGGAAGCAATTAGTGCCGACACCTGCCAGCGGGAGAAGCGCATCCAACAGCCCTGTGGGATCCAAGCCCCCTCTCGCTCCATCCGCTGCCTCCGCCCCACCCCCTCTTCTCGGGGCGCCCAGCCGGCGCCGGGGGGCAGGCGCCGGGCCTCTCGCGCCGCCGTTGACCGCTCTCCGACGCCCCGAGCCGGGACCAGGGCGCAGGCGCCCCAGCGCCTTGGGCCGGCCACGCCCACCGCCGCCCAGGCGCGCAGGCGCCCCTCACCCCAGCCCCCGCACACTCGCCCCGACCCCGCCCCGCCTGGTTGCTCTGGAGACGGTGGCCGCTGGCGGGAGGTGCCCAAGGCCGGGAGTGGCAAGACAGTTGTGACCGATGAGGGGGCCTTTGCTCCACCCGGCAGTTGTCCCCAGTGGCAGTGCCGGGACAGATGCGGCCGATAGGCATCCTGCCCAGACCCGCCGGATGCAGCCCGGGCAGCGTGTCCACTGCCAAGGAAACCTCAAGCGCTGGGGGAAACGGGGTTCCGAAACCTAGACACCGAATGCCAGCAGGAGCCCACGGGCATGGAAGGGCTGGCGGACCCCTGACGTGGGAGGAGCCTGCTGGCTGGGGACTGGGCTAGAAGAGAAGCTCTGCTATTGTGTCCTGGACAGGTGTTCTCCCCTGGATGGCTGCTGAAAAGCCAAGAGACAGAAGAAGCTGCAGGAACAGGAAAGCGGCTCCCTTGCCCAAAGTCAGAGCCACGACTTCCACCGCTAGGGGCCACTGTTGGGTAGGAATGGTTCCTTCCTCACACTGGCTGCAGGGCAGAGGGCTGAATTCCAAGGCAGGGGGAGGGGCAGGGCCCCTTGCCCAAGGGGCTGTGGGGGAAGGGACCCCTGGGCCAGATCGGGGACTGCTGGGAGACCCCCTCTCCATCCGAGAGCTCACCTGGTCCAGGCCAAGGGTCTGGGTTGGGCCAGGCTGCCGGCTCCCTCTGAAGACAGACAGGGGTTCCTCGCCAACCAAAGTCCCCGAGGCCTCGTCAAGCAGGCGGCCTACCTAGGGCCGGCCGGCCGGCGTTGCCCTGCAGGTCTCTCCCACGGCAATGGTCACGGACAAGCTGTCTCCCATCGCCGTCACCTCCACCTTCGGTCAGGGGAACCCTGGCCTTTCCCACCGGCGGCCTGCGGGCTTGGGCCTGGGCTCCCTGCCAGGCCTGTCTCCCAGAGAGGAGAGGCCCAGAGTCTTCCCGCTGCCTTCTCCCTGACCTCTCTTTCTCTGTGTTTCTTTTCTGGCATGAGAGGGGCCCCTGCGCACCCCTACGACCCCTACCAATGAGCCAGCCCTTTCTCCTCTCGCCCTCCTCTTTCGGACCGTAGGAACGAGCGATTTCCTTTTCTCTGGGCTCTGGGGACGCAAATCGGCACTGCGTACCTATTGGGTGGTGAGACTTTTCCGTGGAAATCGTTTCTGCTCCCTTGAGGCACTGCGGTCAAGTGGGCTTACAGGTCCAGGTGTTCCATGGACCAGGGACATTCTCAGCAGCCATGGTGACCGTCCGAAGCGGACGTATGGCTTGTTTGGGCCCTGACTGGAGTCGTAACCATCACTTTTTAAAAATAAATAAATAAATAAATAAATAAATAAATAAATAAGTAAATAAATAAATAAGAACCCGTCCTCTTCAGCACATTTCGCTCGGCCAGAGCACGCCACGCAACCAGGTGATTTTCCTATTGATTGTCCTTCCTAGCTACCCTAGCAGGCAGTTCCACAGGTATCCTGTCAAGATTTCCACCCGAAAGCAGATAGCCCTTCTGGCCTTGGCGCAGCTGCCTAGTCGATAAAGCCCTGGGCACTG